>NW_007578414.1:0-30627 GCF_000690725.1 Stegastes partitus | reverse complement strand
TCTCTCTCTCTCTCTCTCTCTCTCTCTCTCTCTCTCTCTCTCTCTCACATAAGTGCTGTAATTTGGATGCTCTGTAATTTCACCATGGTGGTTTAGGGTTAAGTGGAGGCTGTCCCTGCCATCATGAGTACCGGTCTTCCAAATGGACACACACACTGACTCACACACACTCACACACATATACACACACACACAGTGCATCAGTGCTACAGTGTGCTTGGATGCTTCTACAAAGGCCGGTCCATTTAATTACATTTATAAACACAGTTTAAGGGCCCAGGCTGTGTCATTAGAACAGACTTTACGAGATACATTACTGTGTGTGTGTGAGGGTGTGTGTTTGTGTGTGCCACAAAGACAGAGAAAAGGAAACTTTGTCACATGGCAGCTATAATGGGTGGTTGGATGGACACACACACACACACACACACACACACACACACAAAAAAGTAGACTGGTGAGAGAGTTGCAGATAGCACAGTCTGTAGCCCAGCAGGGGTTCCAAACAGAGAGACAGAAGGTATTGATATATCACACACACACACACACACACACACACACACACACAGAGATAGGGACAGACGGTATTGATATTTTCGCTCATCAGTCGAGAGTGTATAGCTGTTTAGCGGGACCACACCGACGACACACACACATTCTCGCGCACACAACACACACACACACACACACACACACACACACAGCATGTAATCAGACAGGCTCAAAAATTCATTGTTGTTTTTGGTAATTCAAACGCCTTCATAGTTCTTTCTTCCATAAAAATACCAGATCGTTATTGCCAGGCCTGGAGATTTCTATTTGCAAAAAGTTGTTGGGAGCTATTTTAAGTTCAGTTTATTGGGTTTTTTTTTTACCAGTGACAGTATTTTTGATCTTCACCTTGATTAAATATCTATAAATCTGACCGAACTGCTTTCTTTTGAAGATAAAAAGATGTTGTTTTTTCACTTTCCAGAGGTTCTGTCTTTGCTTTACTGCAAAGCTAATAGTCCTCTGGTTGTATATTGACGAAACCAAGATGTTCTCAGATACGTTCGGGCCTTCCAGTATCCAAAAGGTGTGGCTGAGTTTTTGAATATCCTGTTTATGTGTTTAGAAATAGTACATTACATTGTTGTAGATCAACGAGCTAAATTGATGTGCAAACCCTCACGCCACAAGATCAAGATCAAGATTAGCGATACAATGAAGAAGACACATTTGTCAGAAAGTGTTAAATGAAGTCATGACTAAGATAGGTCGAAAAATAAAAAGATATTCTGAAAATGGGATCATAGCGAAGATATATTAAAGATGGTAAGAGCTGAACAAATGCTTGATGATTCCACAATCCTGGATGAATAACCAGATTATTCAATGTTACGTGTAAACATCCTCTTCTGAATAGGATCAAAACAAGACAAGGCAATACCAGCATGCATCTAAGCATACTCTGTGATTCTTAGCAGGTAGATATAGTAACCGAACAAAAGCCGAGAAAGGTCAGGAATCACGAGTTCTCCTCGCAGGTCACAGTTCATCCTGAGGGTTCAGCAGGAAACAAACAGGAACATATTGAAGTATTGTTGGAGAATGTCTGAAGGCAAAAGTTTCTATAGCTGTTCCAAATGGCCACCTTCAAAGCAGCTTGAAAATCTCGCCTCGCCGCATTCCCTCGCCTCCTTGTTCCGTCTCCAAGAACCTGGTGACTTCTGTGTCTATACGTCTTGTGTGTCGGTAGTTTGGAGGCATTTAATCACGCAGTGTTCAATGCTGAAGCATTCTTGGTGTTGTCCTTGGTTTTACACACGAGAAGTGACATACGCTTTCCGAAACACCTCGATGAGGTCAAAGCAATGCTGTACCGAACCTCCTGGTTACCTGAATGTTTGTACAGCTGTTTCTGTTGCACAAAGAAGAAAAAAAAAATTAGATGAGGTCAAAGGGCCTCCCTGGCCAGCAGAAACAAACACCTCTGAGCAGTTATAAAGTCCTTGAATCCATCTCAAGGGAACAAACAGTTCAGGATGTGGTGCGACTACAAAACGAGGAATGCTGATCCTCACTCCTTATTCATATATTGTGAGAAGCAGTTATTGTTGTGTGTCCACCCCCTCTATGATTACACAACTATTCTTTGCATCAGGACTGGCATACTCTTCTAGTAACGGCAGCGTTTGAGGAAGTTGCTTTGATCTAGCCAGCGACTCGCAGCCAGTAATAGAGGCTGATTTCCTTCCAAGCAGAGCGTTGCCTTTTTGAGCAATTTCAGTCATGTTGTTATTTGACTGCATCGCTCCCTCAGTGAGCGGACAGGACACCAGCTGCCACTGTTTGCATTCCAATTGTTTGCTGTCCAGTTAGTAAGAAAGCCTGAGCATAGAGGGGGGAAAATAATTGGGGGCGAGAAGGATTGTGTGGCAACCGCATAGGAAGTTGCCGCAGGATTTAACTCAATGCATTGGTATGACAGCTTATGATGCCAAAACAGCAATTAGAGGAATTTTGAGGGAATGTAATAGAATGCCACTCAGGCATGCAACAATGCTTTTATTTTTTGTTGTTCTCCTGGATTTCATAAAAGCCTTGTTTTGAACTTGACCACCTTGCATTTTTGAGTTTAACCCACGTGGTTTTTGAAATGGTTTCATTAAACGCCCAGGGGTGATTGACTGTCCGCAGCTCAAACGAGAACATGCAGCTCTAAAATTAAAACATAAAAAGAGCCATAATTAGGGAAACAAGATTTTCACATGACAACAATAATACAGTTAAGTGCGTTTGGGAAATGTAGCAGACTTTAAGAAGCAGCAAACCACAACTGTTGCACTTTAACGGTGCGTGATGGTGGGGGAGGGAGGGAGACGGAGGAGTCGATAATGTCCGTGTCTTACTGAAGCCATTCGAAAATCATTTTCTCTGCTATGGTTTGGTCCCAGAGTCACAAAAGAGTTTTTATTTAAGTAGGGCACTGTATCAGTTACAGTACAAATGTATTGTGGGAGTCATGAGATATGAGAGTCTGAGTGCTGATCAGCCCGCAGTTATACAGCATGTGTCACCGAAAATGCATGTGGATTAGAAAAGAGGGAGCAGGAGGGCAAAGGTGAACAGAGCTCATTATCACGCAAATGCAATAATTGCGTACATATTATTTCACTCATTTCCCCCTTCGTAGTTACACGTGTGTATGTGTTGGTACAGTATATGACATCCATTGCCCACGGTAATCTTCCTGTTTTAAAGGAGTGGGATAACAATCACAGTGGGACTTCATTTAGTATTTTGACCGAGCATGTAAAGAAAACCATTGCATTTGCCCTTTAATTGTCAGGTTCATTGGTTATAATGAGTATTTCTCATTGAGCTCAATGAGTAATGTTAGCTCATGTGATTCTAGTAATTTGTGCAACAATAGCATTTTGTTAGGTGTTGCTCTTCGTTTTTACCACAGCGTTTTAATAAACAGCAGCAACAGAGAACTATATTTGTTGTTATTATTGCGCTTCACTCAATACTAACTGACTTATCTTTTACCTGTTTGCAATAAATTGATTATTCCTACTTGCTTCATTTCAGGACAGGATTTTTTTTTTTCAAAACACAATTAATCTGCCAAATAATAAACAGAACCCTCCACACTTTACAAGACAAGCCTGGCGAGGAATAATAAAAGAGCCAAAGTTATTAGGAAATGTCCAGGTATCCCTTTAAAGTAAAGCAGAGGGTGATCAGGGGTGAGCAGCGATGCCCAGATGTAAATATAAGCAGCAGATCCTGAAAGCCTGAGGCTCAGATAGAAATCCCAAATTGTATTAAGGGACATTGTCCCTCACTCCCAGTATGCGTACCTAATCCTGTTTTAGCGATGTTCCATTACCTCAATTACTATCATCTCACCCAGAGGTGGACCCAGCCAAGGACACCACCAGAGAATTACCGGTGGGTGGAAAGAGAGAGGGAGAGGACAGAGGAGGAGGAGGAGGTGGGGAGGCAGGGCTGTAAAGGAGAGTCCTATATAGTACAAAAAAAAAAAGTAGCATGGAAGAGATGGAGAATAGGGGGCACAGAGAAGGAGGAAGAAAGCGAAGAGATAAATTATAATAAGAAATAGAGAATAAAAGGGGAGCACAATCAGAATGTCGAGATAGATATGATTTTTCATGTAAGGATAGTAAGATAGTTGTAGGTCTGTCTTAGCCGGTAGCCAAGACCTGGCATCCATTTTTGTTTCCCAGCTGGTTGGAGAGGAATGTAATGGTGGCAGTCCAGCTAATTTACAGGACAGAATGACTGGCTGGAGAACAGACAGTTATACAGGCTGACATTCTGAGGTGGCTTCATTAAAAAGATTTGTCCAGTTTTAATGTGCCACCATCTCAAAGATGCAGTCTTTAAGTGCTCGCAGCCTTCACAGACACACATATAACTTAGTCTAAAAAAGTTATAGGTTATGTGAAACAGAGCCAATCTACAGCATTTGGAGGTGTATCTCACCACGCAGTTGTGCCAGTGTGACCTGCAGAGCACGGCTACATGCATCAAGGCGCTGGCATTTCATAATATGTTTTCACTGTGGCAAACGCTGTAACCTCTGTCATAGTTCTTTGTATAGAACAACACTGGTAAGCCGACAAGTTTAAGGTGCTAATTAACTAAATCCATAATTCCACTGGAATTTGTCAAAATGACTGGAAAGAAATGAGGGAAAAAACAAGATTGTAGCGCATAAGAAATGATGAAATAAAGGGAAAAATTGTTCACTAAAGCAAAAACAAATAAAAATGATTTGTAGTTAAATAAAGTAAAATAAAACCTTTCTGGTTCAGCCATTCATTGTAAAATGTGTGTGATGCTTCCAGTGCATTTTGGCCTTAATGAATGCCTTTTTTTGGATGTACAGTGTGTCTCCTCAGTTTGGTGCACTGGCTGTATTTCAGCTCCTTGGACAGCCATTGGATCAGAGTGCTACACTTCCTTTTGAGAGGGATGGATAGAGCCAGGGGAACTTGCTGCACACTCACACTCTCTCTCACACACAAAGGAGTCGTGAAACATGAGCCAAGCTCCCATACTGCCTCCCTCTCCCATCTAGCACCACATAAGTGTCCAGGCAATGCCCTTGGCTTAATAGGGCTTAATGCCTGTGCTTGTCACTGTAGCATGGCTGGTATTGAGTGTTAGGACATTTCTGAAGCTGTGCGTGTGTGTGTTCTCTGGAGTCTCACTAGTGGCTGCACGGCTTTGACATTTACTCCAGGTAAAGAACCGGATGCTATTATTTACCCCCACCTGTCCTCCCTCCTTTCCTCCCTCTTCCTCCGTCTCCTCCGTATACCTGCTGTACCCAAACTCTGAAGTTGTAGGAGGTATTTGTCACCTCTATCTAAACTTAAACCAGAGGGATTACTTCTATCTCATCTCTTTCTTTCCCTTCCTCTGCCTCTATCTGTCTTCATCTCCTGGTCTCCATTCTGCTTTCTCACTTCATTTTTCTACCTTGGAGTGGTGGAGAGTTTGCCTAATGAAGTGGCTGATGGGAGTATATTACAGGGAGACAGAGTGGAGCGGTCGCCTACTCTAAAATCCATTAACCTTACAGTTTCAATCAGCGCGCAGACAAGTCTGAGCTACGAGTCAAAAAGGAGCGTATTAGCTTAAGAGTTAGACCACTGTGCCTTGCACTTGTTTTGCTTAATATTTTGACCACATCTTTGTCTGAAAACTGAAAATGTTGATTTCAGTCTGTATAATGGCAGTGCTGTCAACATGATACGGTGCCACACAAGCTCACAGTCCCCCCATTTTTGTTAATTGACAGTATCTTCCCGGGTGACGCCGATGTACACTGATCCAGGACACAGCACAAAAATATGCAGCCTCAGTCAGCCCCTTAAATACCCAGATCACCAAGTATGTCTATATTTTCAGCACACAGTTTTCAGGGAATTTACTAGGAGTCCACTAGCAGAGTCAGCACAATCATATAGATAAACTTTTTGTTTCTTGCAAATTCAGAAGTGCAGTGATTCCCCAACATTTGGACTTTTAGATTTCTTAAAACAAAGCTGCCTGTGACAATCCAGATGATAAAACAAATGTTAGATGAAAAGCGAATGTACTTTAATGTCATAGAAATATGTTATTTGCTCTATTTGTGAGGGTCCCAGTCTGAGAACCACTGGACTAAATGACATGCATCTTACGAGTGCTGCTGACAATTTCCAATATTGTTTTCTTCATACCAAGCATTTTCTAACTAAATATTTATTCAGCAGACAAGAAGAATATTATACTTATCTGGGCTTCTTCCATAGGAGCAGCTCTATTTTGAATGATGGAGTGATTGCCACAATTTTATTTTGACTTTCAATAGATGGTAAAATGATGTCTTTTTTTCCACAAATGAAATACTGCAGGGAGAATTACAGTTTCCAAAGAAAAGCCGGGCAGCTATTACTGTTAAACCTGTTGTTGACATTGTGTTAAACCCCGTGTCACTCAACAACTTTTTTTGTTTCATTCGTGCGTGTAAGAATGCAGATGTCGCTGCGGCACATTAGCTTCGCTGTTCAGAATTACTGTTTGGGGAACGTGGCTGCTTAATTTAAAGAAGAAAAAAAAAACAAGAGACAAATTCCACATTATACATCTATTCAACAAAGAAAAGGATTGCGGGATGAATGGGCTGTCTTCTGATTCAACCCAAAGTGGAAAACCTGCAGTGTTATTGTCAGCACTGTCAGGATTGGAGCAGATCAACCAGAGTAAAGAAAAGATGAATAAATAAATGAAGCCTCCCTGGTCCTGATAATGCAAATGATATTCACAGGTTAGATCCGTTGCAGGTGCCTACAATTAGTGGTAATTTGTGCCGATTTTAATGATCCATAATTTAGCTGCCTTTCCAAACGGTTGGTCATACGGGATGTTTGTGTGTACGCAAGGAGAAGGGAGGAAAATGAAGGAAGGAGCAAAATCTTCCACCACGACAACTGAAAATGCACCAGCAGACAAGACCCCCGTCTACGCTACACTTTTACACAATCATGTCTACTTTACGGCGGCGCGCCATTCTTTCACGCTTCATTGTCGTCTTTGTGAATAAAAGCAAATCTTTTGTCAATTTAAATCACTGTTTGTAAGTCGCATAGCGTGTGGGAAATTACACCTCTTTTAAATAAACCCTCACAAGCACACACAAACACATTTTGTCTTTGCGGATATTTGTTGAAGCAGTTTTTTTTCTCTCTCTCTCTCTCTCTTTTTTTTTCCACTTCAACCTCTGTGACTCTCTCTTTCTGGCTATTAGAGGTAAATTGCAGTCTGCTGATGTATAAAAGCTTCCATGTAAACCATGACATCCTTTTAGTATCACTGTTAATTTGTCATATTTGTTCTGCCAGTAATTAGCAGGTGATACGTCCCAATTTGGTGTGTATTTTTACAACCCACCTAACCTGTTTACATATTAATGGGTTGTTTTGTAATTTATTGTCCACGACACGATGCGGCAAAATAGCTTTTAACCAAAAAATCATCGGAGATAATTAGCATCAATATCACGACCCCGAGAACGACACCCATTTGCTTTAGCGGTAATATTACAACATGTTTCAGTTTATGTGCTACAACTTTTTCACACTTTTCATTTTGTGTTGCAGTTGGGGCTGTTGTTCCATAAATAACTGTGCTCATAAATGAAAGATAGCGTCAGATTTTATTCAAGTCCATATTATGGTAGGCAATTTTTGGCAAGGCACAAAAACACAAACGTATAAGAATTAATTTAAGCCTTATTACGTCTGCCTGCCGGTATTTCAACTCTCCTGACAACCTGCTGTAACATTTGCTGTCTATGTAAGGATACGTACTGAATGATCGGTTTCTCGCTCTGAATGATTTATGGAGTGAAGCAAACTGACAAAATACTAAAGTGTGTGAGAAAATTCCAGAGTGGCCTTCATGCACGGCAACATTTTGTACTTAAATATTTTTTTCTCAGATCTCCAGTCAGACTCTTGTAAATGTGCCTATTTATGCCTGAGGTTGTGTGTTAGTGTCCACGTGTGCATCTCTGCTCGTTCACTTTGTCAGATGCACCCACACTGCACAGTGCTTAATAGTGGATGGGCCTGAATGGCAGCGGCGGGGGTTCGTTTGCCATCTAATCTTGTAAACGAGCTGATGGCCGTCCATTCGGTGCTCTAATGAGATTACACATGCATTGCGGGTCCCACCACAGGTCATCGTCGCCGAGGCCATTCAAAGGCAATTATTGTTTTAAATGTTCCTCTCGTCGCCGTCTCAAAGTGACTCTGCATGCTTCACTGAGGGAAGAAGCTTTGAGGCAGGCTGAAAGGGTTATTTTGCCTCTCCAGTTGGAGCCTAAATGTTTTTACACTCCTACTGTTTTACCTTCCTCAGGTTCTCTGATCTGTGTGTGTGTGTGTGTGTGTGAGCGAGTGTGTATGTCTGCGGGGTGATAGGCGTTTGTTGAAGTGTGGGCAGTACATGAGAGGATATGACTCTAGAATACAGTTTGCATTAATAAAACTTGCATACATTTGAGTTTTATGCTTCTGTTGTCAAAAATACTAAAGGAAGGAGTAATTTAAAGGTTTTAAGGATTCTTCTCTGTTGTCTCCTGTGTGTTCGTCTGTGTGTGTGTGTGTGTGTGTGTGTATTTGTCAGCGAGCTTATGTTTTGGTAGATCAGTGGGAAGTGGTAGTCCGCTGGGATAGCCCTGTTTCTTTGTTCTCCTGCTGACAATGGAGGACTCACAGTCAGTCTAAAGGGACAAATTATGTCCCAGAGCAGTCTGGGAGAAAAAGAGATACGCACACACACTACTTCTCACATGCTACTCATGTGGGGCATGACCTCAATAAGAGCTACTGTTGTATTTGCAAAGCCCTCAACACCATGTGCCGACCACTTTTAAGAGCTGTAACAGTTAGGCCTAAGGTTCAGATAAAAGATTGGTTCAGCTCAGTCGAACAGAGTTGTTCTTCATGTATTTAATTCTGTACACAGCAATGCTCATGTACAACTGTGTTAATGTTTGCAAATGATCCACACTGCAGCATTTGAAAATCCTTCAGTTTTGTACAATGGAAACTTTTTAAAGGATTCCATAGACAGACAATACCAATGTTGCTTGTCTCATCCAGTAACACTTAACATAAAGTGTGAATGCCGTTAATGGTGTTGAAGAGTTATTGTTTTTCCTAATCCCGTTCTTTTCCTCTCTTCCAACAGGTAAGGAGGAGCCCACCACCTACACCTGCACTACATGCAAGCAGTCGTATGGCAGCGCCTGGTTCTTGCTGCAGCATGCTCAGAACACCCACGGCTTCCGTATCTACCTGGAAAGTGAACATGGCAGTCCTCTCACCCCACGCATGGGTGGGCCTTCCTCCCTCGGTGGAGGAGCAGACTGCCCCTCTCAGCCTCCCCTTCATGGCCTCCATCTGCCTCCCGATGCAAGCCCCTTCAACCTCCTCCGCATCCCTGGCTCGGGCTCAGGTGGAAGGGACAGCGTCGGAGGAAGCGGTGTTGGCGCTGGTGGCATTGTTAGTGGGGGCCATCATCAGCGTTTCCCTCCAACACCACCCCTCTTCAGCCCCCCTCCAAGGAACCACCTGGACCCCCACCACCTGAGCCCAGAGGAGCTGGCGCTGGCAGCCCACCACCCGAGTGCCTTTGACAGGGTGCTGCGCCTCAATCCTCCTCTGCCTCTGGATCCTCCTCCAACAATGGACTTCTCAAGGCGGCTACGGGAACTGGCGGGCAACACCTCAGGGTCCACTCCCCCGCTATCCCCCAGCCGGCCCAGCCCCATGCAGCGCTTACTCCAGCCATTCCAGACAGGAGGAGGAAGCGGAGGTGCAGGAGGTGCAGGGGGCAGCAAACCTCCATATCTTGCTACTCCACCACCTCTTCCAGGCTCCATGCAGTCACCTGTGGGTTCTCAGACCACTCCTACTACCCCTCTACCTTCAGCAGGGGCAACACCCTCCTCTGCCACCCAGATGAAATCAAAGTGTTGTGAGTTTTGCGGCAAGGCCTTCAAGTTCCAGAGTAATCTAATAGTACATCGGCGCAGCCACACAGGAGAGAAGCCGTACAAATGTCACTTGTGTGATCATGCTTGTACACAGGCTAGCAAGTTGAAACGCCACATGAAGACACACATGCACAAATCCTCCTCGCCAAATACAGGCAAGTCAGAAGACGGTCTCTCAACAGCCTCATCTCCAGAGCCTGGCACCAGCGAGCACATGGGCAGTGCAAGCAATGCCCTGAAGTCAGTGGTGGCCAAGCTGAAAAGTGAGAATGACCGCATGCTACGTGAAAATGGGGAAGAGGAGGAGGAAGAAGAGGAGGAAGAAGATGAGGAAGAGGAGGAGGAAGAAGAGGAAGAGGAGGAAGAAGAGGAGGGAGAGGAGGAGGAAGAACCGAATGGAGAGAGGGCAGCCAGAAGAACCAACAACAGCTATCACTTTAGCTTGAACCTGGAAGCAGCACGTCAGCATGAAAACAACGGTGGTATCGGAAGTCGACTGGGAGGAGTGGTTGATGAGGGCCCCATCCCTCGCTCACTGCCTGAGGTGATGCAGGGGATGGGCCTGGCTGCGAGCATGCAGCACTTCAGCGAAGCCCTCAGTGCACACAAACGAAATGCCATGGCCCAGGAGAACCACCTGCACCACCATCTCAACCGAGATCATCACCATAATCGTGAGCTGTGTGATGGAGACTCGGTGCTGGAAACAGATCGTGTGGAGGAAGGCTCTGTCTCAACAGTGAACGGGCGAGGAGCGTCCCCGAATGAATCTGCCTCTGTCGGCCTCTCCAAGAAACTGCTTCTGGGTAGCCCCAGTCCCCTCAGTCCTTTCTCCAAGCGTATCAAACTGGAAAAGGAATTTGACCTGCCCACTCCCACAATCCCAAACACAGAGAACGTCTACTCCCAGTGGCTGGCTGGATATGCCGCCTCCCGGCAACTCAAGGACCCTTTTCTGAACTTTGGGGATTCCAGACAATCGCCCTTTGCATCTTCATCAGAGCATTCTTCAGAGAATGGCAGTCTGCGTTTCTCGACCCCTCCGGGGGAACTGGACGGCGGGATGTCGGGTCGTAGTGGTACAGGCAGTGGTGGCAGCACACCACACCTGGGGGGTCCTGGGCGGCCCAGCTCCAAGGATGGCCGTAGGAGTGATACTTGTGAGTTTTGTGGCAAAGTGTTCAAGAACTGCAGTAACCTGACAGTGCACCGGCGCAGTCACACAGGGGAGAGACCTTACAAGTGTGAGCTGTGCAATTATGCGTGTGCCCAGAGTTCCAAACTTACTCGCCACATGAAGACCCACGGTCAGGTGGGCAAAGACGTGTACAAGTGTGAAATTTGTCAGATGCCCTTCAGTGTCTACAGCACCTTGGAGAAACACATGAAAAAATGGCACAGTGACCGTCCTTTGAGTACCGAAATAAAGTCAGAGTAGAAGGCCGAACAATGGGACCTTTTCCCCGCAGCTATGTCCGCCATCAGTCCCCTGTTTATTCCCAGCCCCTTGTAGATTTGCCCCCCGTCCCAACACTCCACTTTCACCAGTCTGGTGGAAGCTTAAGACCATGTGCTCTGCACCAGCACACCCCGTTTCCATTACCCATTGAATGCATGATCTGTATCGGGGCAATACTCTTGCATTGACGCAAAACTTCGAGCCTTTCTCTTGTGCAATAATTTACATGTTGTGTACTATTTTCTTTTTTGAGTTTTCCTTTTCCATTTTTAAGAATTAGTCAGCATGCATAGTATGTTTTTGCTAATCAAAAAAAGAAAAGAACTTGTCCCTGGTTGGTTAGTTGTTGAGTAAATGTGTTGCTGTTTTTCTCTTGTTCAGTTTTTTCTTTTTATTCTTCAAAAAGAGAAAAGACAAGAAAGATACATCCATGCTGCATACATTCTGTAACACATATCATGTACAGCTTTGTTTTGTAACATGGAAAGTGAACAGTCTTTGACTTGACCCTCTTTTTACAACCCTGGAAATGCACTTATCCTGATCTTTCTAAAAGATGCCATGTTCACACAGGGTTAAAAAAAAAAAAAATCATACATTGGCTTAATGACTAAACTAAAAGTGATGACAGCCTTCAAATTTCTTTCAAAAAGACAAGGGTGTGCTAACAATTCAATTTGTACTATCATTTGGTAGAAGACAAAAGAGTGCCTTTGATATCTCAAGACTGCATTGGCCATATTCTTATCTGGTATAAGTTTGGGGTCACACTAGATAAAGCTAGAAGGTTTAAGCCACCCAGTAAAGGTCCTTGCATCAAGCACCTGACTGCTCAAATGGACTGTGACAACTCATGATGAAAGATCAGAGAGTTCTTGTTAATCATCATTTAGCTACCTATTACATGTTCAATAGGCTATCTTCAATATGAGGATTTCATGGCAAGCATGGTACAAGCAGTATTGTGTATATCTGAATTATTTGTAGTTTTGTTTCTGGTAAGGAGGTACTTTTGAGATAAAGGTAATCTGTAATGTACAATCCTAAACTTGAGGGATACGGCGCATGGCTGAGAAGTGTCATGTATCTGCGTTAGCACAAACCTACAACGCTGCTTCACTATGTCAGTGTGTGGAACAATGCATAAAGTAATATATGAGCTCCAAGTAAGGCTAACTTTATTTGAGAGCATTGAAATAACTACAAGCTAGACAGACAGAAAGCTACACAGAACTGGAAGCTACTAACATATTACGGGGATCAGAGGCAATGTCTTTCACTTTACATTTCTAGTATCAAAACAGGGTCATTCACTATGAATTGCAGAAAAAAAAAAGAAAGAATTGCAAAAAATATATCTGTACTCTAGGGCTCTTGAAAAAGCAAAATGCGATAATTTTAATCAGTATGCATAGGCCAATGCAGGGCACGTTTTTTTGTTTGCTGTTGCTTTTTAACCCAAAAGGAGAGTTTTTGTTCCTTGCGTTTCATTCAAGCTGTTCATAGTATAGCACTTGTCACTCTGCCTGAGAATACGTACCAACGTCTCCGTCGCATTGTTCCACACTGATGCAATGTTGGTACATGGGCTGAGTCTAAAAGCTAGATTGTCATTTATAGGACATGAAGTGCACTGTTTCAATTTTCCCAGTTTACAAGTTTACGCTGAAGGGGAAACCTTCCTGAAATGCTGTCAGATGACGAGGGTCCCATTCTTAAAAGCAGTAAAAGATGAGACACATAATCTGTTGCCAGCAACTCAAGCCACATGACCCTTGACCTCTGTACCCTTGCCATTTCACCTTTGACCATTTGTCAATTTGTTACCCCTAGAAACCCCAGCACTTAGCCTGGGAGGAAAATTCACCCTTGTCAGCAAGGTCTGTAAATTAAAAGGTTTGTTGTGAGTTACGTAAGTAACCGAAGCTCCTACACGGTCGCAAAATGGATGCAGTTCTCATTCCTAGTCGGCCACAATGACATCCTCATACTGTACGGAGCCGTGTATTATCATTACCATCGACACATAAACAATCTACAGACCTTGCTGGCTCAACAACAGACACTCAAATCTTGTTGCTCACACTGCGAGAATCTGTTTTGTATAAATCTTCCTTTAATTATAGATATGAAAATAAACGTTTTTTGCAAATAACACTTCACTATCTTTTAGGGGAAACTGTATTTAAGTTTTGTTGTCGTTTCTCTTTTCCTCAGCGTCTTGGTGGTGTTCAAGACTCCGATCACAGTATATATGAAATGATTAAAAAAAAAAAAAGATGAAAAACAAACAAAAAAAAAAACTCTGTGATGGTTTTGTATTTTTTTTGTTTGTTTTTTTGTTTTTTTTTTTGCCTTGGCTCTTCACAGCTCTTCAGGTTGAAATACAATTTGCATTGGGGAAAGGATTAAGATTATATATGAATATATAATAAAGAACTTAAAATATAGGAAAATGCACACTCATGTCGATTCCTATGCTTAAACACATTTATGGTCTACTTTTTCTGTATTTCTAGAATTGTATTTGAATTCAATGTTCACTTAGAGTAGGCACTATAGTATTTATATTGAGGCTCGTATTTTTAACTGTTGCTTGTTCTCTCTAAAGGTATTTATCATACCTTTTTTTGGTAGTGGAAAAAAAAATCCCAAGCTGCCACGGTATATTTTTTTAATTTGGCAGGATAATATAGTGCGAATTATTTGTATGTTTAAAGAAATAAAAGGAAAAAAAAAAAACCCCATAAAAAAGCAGCTAAAGTATGTGGCATTGGGAGGCGTCGCAGGCCATCAGATGGCCGCCGCTCTGTTTCCTGTCCACAGAGGTGGTTGTACATATCTTCTTTGGTTTTTGGTTCGGACCTCCTTCCCCTCCTCCTCCCCCCCCCGCTGCCATTCTTGTATGCAGTAATGCAAGCTGACGTCGGCCTGTTCTGTTGTGTGCTTCTGTCTCTCTCACCCCTCCCACCTGACTACATTCCAACATCAAGAAGAGAGGAAAAAACAAAACAAAACAAAAAAAAAAACTTCATATGCAGTACATGCCTAACAAAAAAAAAAAAAAAAAAAGCGTCAAAATAAATACATTTAAAAAGAAATTAAATGTTTTGCAGTTTTTTTTCATTGCCAAATACTAAATGGTGCTTTATATTTAGATTGGGTATACTTTCATATGCAAAGCATATTTAAAAATGACCCGGGGGACGTGGAGAAGCCTGCTTGAGTTGAGACTTTTTTGTAAATGGCAATGCGGAATATTTTGTTATCAGCCTTTTCTATTCCTGTTCTGAGAGCTGTTTGTTGTAACTTGAACTTGAACTTTATCTTTTACTATGGGAGTTACTATTTATTATTACCTATATGCTCTGTTCAAAACAGAGACATGGAATGGATTCTTATTTTTTGGTTTCTTTTTATTTTATTTTTTATTTTTGGTTATAATATAATTTTAAGTTTTTTTGTTTTTTTTGTTTTTCTTTTGTAAATGGTGGCCGATGGTCATTGGACAAACCAAGCTCTTTAATTTCTGTTGTACTTGTTTGGGGTCTCTGTTCAGTTGTATTGGGAAAACCACTGTCTGTGTTTTCTGGCAGATGTCTGCATAATCCTGTTCACACACCCATTTTGTCCCTTTATCGAAAAACAATTAATAAAAAAAAAATGAAAGTATAATGGCACTTGTCGCTTATCTCCAATGTGTGTGTCGACTTATCTCAAGAGTGCATGCATGAGTATGTGTGTATGTCAACACCCCCCCTCCCTTTATTTATTCTTTTTTTTTTAACCTGCAGAATCATCTCATTATCAATATTAATGTCATTATTTATTTTTTACAGATATTTTACTGATGAAATGGCAGAACTTTCACAAGTCTAGACAAGCAGCTCGGACCTCCCCCCCTCCCCAGATAGTGTTTGCTCTGTATGTGTGTGCATGTGGGGTCAGTGGTGACCTGTGTAGGGCGTTTCCCTGACATGCTTCTCCTAATGAGGCCTTACACTGTTGCCTGAACTCATTGAACTCAGCCCTCCACCCCTAACCTCACCCTAGCCTTTGGCCTCGTACTGTATGTACTTTATGATGTCCTGAGTGTGTGTGTGTGTGTGTGTGTGTGTGTGTGTGTGTGTGTGTGGGTTGTCACTGTCTTGCCCAGAGGGAGTGGGAGAACTCCTGACACCCATGTGTCTGCATTTGGTGCCATCCTATTTGCTGGTCAGGACAGCCCAGCTGATTTTAGTGCATCATTATAGTCCATGTATTTGTGTGCATATGCGTGTGTGTGTGTGTGTGCGTGCATTACACAGTTTTCGCTCAGTTTGCACACTATCTCGGAACACATATGTGTACTTTGCATGTCACTCCTCAAAGTACAGTGCGCTATCTGTTGCTGATAATAGCTGTCCCCTATGTGCCTTTTACCCTCAATCTCATATACACACACAGCCTCACACACACGCGCACGGACACACACGCACGCCCGTATACATTCAGTATATGAACACATATACACTCCTACTTTCACAGAACGTACTTAGGTAAACATCATTATGTCCTTCTGTTTGCTCAGTAGTCACAAAGCCTCATAAAGCTGTCAGGATCAATCAGCATTGTGTCCTCCAGACACCACACCCCTCTGTTCACTTTTCTCACACACACACACACTCTTAAGTGTCCTGACAAAGCATCAATACACCTGCCATAAAATAATCATTGAAGACAGGAAACCTAATTATTTTACCGTCATAAAACCAACCAATCTACATGCGCAAAAAACAAACATTTTCAATAAGATTTCTGAGAGGATTTATTGCTGCTGTTTCCTGTTTTCCATGGTAAAGTTGATCTGCACACTCTTCGACACATATACAGCATACTGAGCAAAAGATTAAAGGACACCTGTGGTGCTGTCAAACACACTTGCATGTCTTGGCTAATATTTGTGTATTCTTACTTTAGCCTGAGCAAGCAGTGCAGTTTATACGCTATTGTCCTGTTTATACAGTATTATGCTGTTTATGCGGTATAATGCATAATACAGGAAATATTGAGAATGTGATAAGATATTTATGATCACGGGCTGACTCTTGGGGTGACTTATGATGGAGCTTTTAAAGTTTCCAATGTCATAAATGATCCCTTCACATCCACACTAGATAAGTCTGTTTGATCCATCGATGGAGACGAACACAAATAAGAGCAATTACAAACGTCACAAAAAGTGTGATATACTACTGTATAGCAACAAAATGCCTACAAAAACTGGAGTTATGTTACACAGCGATAAGTGACCACAAAGACAGCACAATGCACAACATGAGATTACCTGTTATCTGCCCATACAGTATACTCTGAAACCCTTATTGCAAGCGCCAGTCAAAGGTTACGAAACTCCTGCTGACTTGCATGTGGAATACGTTTGACTTCCTCCTCGTGGGCCATTTTTACTTTGTGACACAGACGAGAGATAAGAAGGGAGCAGTTTTCTAGGCTTAGATGGTGAAGTAACAGCTTCTTCTGCTACTGTTCAGTTGCAACACCGGGAATCCTATAAGCGCTGCCGTGAAAGACTTTGGTTGCACTGGACGGATCTTAGGGGGAAAAAGTCAAACAATAACTAACCCTAACCCAACAATAAAGGCTTCGAAAGGTCACAAAGAACATGCTTAACTCAAATTAAAGGCAATAGTGTTTTTTCATCCTGCCTCGCTACTTTGCTGCCATGAGAACCGCCTTCTTGGAAGATTCACTGCAGTGAGAGGTTGGACATAGAAGGACTGTCTGACCCAGTGGCAGCAGTTTAGTCTGTGCTCCCTGTTGAACAACTAGCCACTAGCAGCGCCGCCTGGGCAAATAAAACAAATCAGCACCATATTTTTTTTCCACCCTCGCTCTCTCGCTCGCTCTCCCTTTCTATGATAAATTCATTGAGTTATAAACCCGCGAAGCATTCAGGCCTTTTCTGCTTTACTGGGGCTCTCCTGTGCTGGTTTATGTGAAAAGCATAATGCATTTGTCACCGTTATAAAATCTATACGACCATGACCTGCAGTCCCCCATAAACTCCCATGGATTTGTCTTTGGCCTGCAGGATTTTAACAATAAGAGATTCTCCAAAGACCTTAGAAAGCATGTTTTCACATTGCTTTTGTCACTATATGGCCTTGGCGCAACACTGTTCCAATGGAATCCAGATAAAGGAAAGGAATGTATGTGTGTGAGTAAGTGTGTGTGTTTTGTCTGTCTTACTTCCAACTCAGTGTACTTTGGTATCTGTGTACATACTGTGCAATGCCACAGAAGTGCATTCTGTCTTGGCCGGCCTCTGTTAACCGTACAGAGGAGGAGCTACTTCTATACATATCGAGCGGTTTAATACACTGCGGTCTATAGGAGCTGGCGGCAAAGTAAATGCCGCTTACTGTAATGGACAATCACTGAACATTACTTAGCACATATAATGACCACAACAGCAGTCCACCATGATAAAAAAAAAAAACTGCTATCAAAGCCAGTGAAAGAATAATGACCGCCTTTGACCACAGCGCACTTAACGCACCCCTGTAGGAGTTCAGTTTAAAACACTGTCCGAATAACCGCAAAATAACACTGCAGTTATGTGAGGTGAAAACAGCTCTGACCTGTTACCAGTTTATGGTGGCCAGGGCTTTTAATTAGCTTAAAAAAGCTCAATGTTTGTGTAGCCGGATTGAAACATTTAAAATGTAGGGGGCATACTATGTGAAAGGCAAAATTTTTGCAGCAA
Organism: Stegastes partitus; assembly: GCF_000690725.1. Taxonomy (NCBI): domain Eukaryota; kingdom Metazoa; phylum Chordata; class Actinopteri; family Pomacentridae; genus Stegastes; species Stegastes partitus. The sequence continues at coordinate 12,333 of NW_007578414.1, read as the reverse complement.
TACATCCTATTTTCTGTGCTTTTGACCATTACGCCAAGTATTGTTAGGTTGGATGAAGACACATAATCAGTTAAATTCATTCTGAAACAGTTTATTTTGAGGTAAAAACAAGCTGTCTTTGCGCACAAGGGAAGTAAATATGGTAATCTGAACAAGAAACTCAGATGGAAGTTTACAATTGACCAGTTATAACAGTACTACGTGCATTCAGTACCAAAACAAGTGTCAAATACAAAGAACATTTTGAATTAGAATTAGAGTTTACTGAACAAGAGGTTTAAAATATTGCAAAGACAGCTTTTACTACCCAAAATAATTGTTAGGGGGTCATTCATTTCACTCTTTGTAGCATCAACCACCAGTTAAACATTAGAAAAGACATCAAGACTTTTGGCTTTGTAGGAGGAGTGGACCAGACAGTCATACATGAACACAGTGAATGGCTTCTTCTTGTGTGTCTTGTATTAAAAATCTGAAATTGTAAAGTAACTGCAGATGCCACATTAGTGCAGTAAAGTCCAATACTTTCCAATATAAAGTATCATCCATAAAGCAATAAGATCAGATAAATGAAATCCTCTGTCGCAAAGCTATCTTTTAATATATGACTGAAAGGCTACATGAAATGAAGGAAGCGACTAGACGGAGTGTAGCTATGTGACGGAGAAGTACCAGATTCCACTGCTGTTTGTCATAAATGAACAGACAAACAAAACCAGGCCACAGGTATGAAGAACAACTTGAGCTGACACCTAGTATCTCTGTCACTAAGCAATGGCACGCTAAGCTCTGCTGTTAAAACACTGTGATATGACCAAGTCAGGCTATTACTGCAGCCGTAGTGTTGGTTTTACAAGACATTTTTCAAGTTTCATAAGCCTTAAAGTGTCTGAATCCTTTAAAAAAAATGTGAATAAGAGCTGAAGACGTAAAAGGTTTAGGTGTTTAATGCTCAGTTTTTAAAAATGTGACCTTGCTGATGTTGTGTCACGGTGTTGCCACATGATCTGTTTAGACTATTCAGACAACACACTGAAAAACACATCGGTGTTAACAACTCATTCAGTCTTGTGTCGAGCCTTAAAATCATTTCCACGCTGCCCCTGCTTCCAACGTCTATTTGGCGTGTTTCTAGAGGTGAAAATTATTTGGAAATTTGCCACTTTGTTAGGAAAGGTTTGTCCATTCTGCAGTTGCTTATTCACTACCTTTACTGATAATATTATTATAAAGTGCTGTTTGAAGCAGTCTTAGGAGCAGAAGTGCACACATGCTCACGCACAAAGCTGAGTTGAGGCACAAGAGGTCAGAGTCTATTGATAGACCATCATTGCTGGAATGCAAGGTGCAGAAAAGACAAATCAAACAGAGCAGGTGATGGCAGGTGTAGCAATTTGTTTCCATTTGTCTGTGTTCCTCTTGACTCTCTCGCTAACTTTGCTTAAAAACTTCACATGTTGTGGGTTTTGTAACTGGGAATGTGAGGAAGCCGGGGAAGGGGGGAGGGAGGGCTGTCTGGCCCTGTGCAGGGTCACAAGGTCAGAGAGTAGGCTTAAAGGAAGAAAAGAAAGCAGCCTCCCTCCCTTTTCTTCTCCTTTCATTATTTCATTCTTTCACTCCACCCCCCAAACCCAGTCTGAAGTTCAAATTCATTGTCAAAGTAAATGAATGAAGGAGTGAATGAATGAGAGGATGGGGGGAGGGTCGGAGAGGGAGCAAAGCAACATGTGTCAAACGGGCATGCTCCATATGTGTCTATGTGCCTGTTAATAGATCAGCGTCTTTCACAGTGTTCTTTAAATATCTGCACTTGATGTGTATGTGCGATTTACTGATCAAGCCTGTTTTAATATGGAGACGTTTCATTTTGAGGCTAATGTGCCGTGGAGATTTTACATGCAGTTTAAAAGCCCATTCAAACCCCAGATTTTTAAAAATAATCATACAATGAAAGTATCAGACAAAATCAAACAACTAAATCATTGTAAGCTTTGTGTCATTAACTTTATAGATGTTCCATAAATGATCCAAAACCTTCGATCATTTGTACGCGTTTATGACTTGGCACTCCGGTTATAACAATTATCAGGCAACTGCAACACTTATAAAGCATTTATGATTCCTTATAATATCTTATGAGCTCCACTTCAAGGACAGTTTTATCTGTTGGATATTTAGTCTGGTTTTATTGGTGTAACATCGTGACACATGGACCTGCCTGTTTGTACTGAGACTGAATGACGGGGAAAAAAAAACACACACACACAAAAGAAAATCTCACTCATTGACTGTAGAAGATGATGCTCTGCCTTATATCATCCTCCCTGACTGAGTTTTAACCCCCCTGACCTCACAGTGCAGCAATGCCTGATGGCTAGAAGGGCTTCACTGGGCTTGGATCCTCCAGGGTCATGAAGGGCCTCTCTCTGATCTCTGACCCCAGAAAGAGGCCTCTCGGCCTGGCCAGCCCAACGGAAAATCCCTGGGGCCTGAGCTGGATAAAAGGATGTCCAGGAAAGACATGGATTATCAGTGCGCATGTGTAGGGGTGTGTGTGTGTGTGTGTGTCTGCGTGCGTGCGTGTGTGTGTGTGTGATAACATGCCCTGGAGACTCATGCCTGTCTTGTGTAACCAAGTTCAGGACACATAATCTCCAACACACACATACACACACACACAGAAAAAGGTTGTGGAGGTTAATTGCAGCTACACAGATGAGGGGGTTGGGTCACCTTTGCTAGAAAAGTGTGTGTGAGTGAGAGAGGAAGAGAGATGGCACACTGAATAAACTCAAGATGTACTCTGTGTGTGTGTGTGTGTGTGTGTGTGTGTGGAAGAGATATCGACACACACACACACACACACACACGTGGGTAAGAGGACATTGTGTTTTAGGTTGTTATGTCTAGAACCAGTGTGGATGTATTCCTGTGACCCTCCTGCACATCTATAAGCCTTTTTTACACACACACACACACACACACACACACACACACTCACACACACCGTCATCATGCCTTTTAATCTCCTCCTCTGGTTTTCCTCCTGCGTGTTCATATGTGAGTGCGTGTGAAAGGTCAGAGTTCAACCTGCGGGTTTGAGGCTTGGGTTTCACATGACTAAACACCTTTGTTGCTGGCTGAAGGGGGGAAACCTAAATCTGTGTGTGTGTGTGTGTGCACAGTGTGGTGGTGGTGGGAGTGTATCTGGTATGTTGTGTCTAGTTCACAGTCAAGGTGGACACAGACACACTCCAGTCTACAGCCCCCCCCCCCTCTCTTGTCCAGGCCCCAGGTTTTAAAGTCTCCTGAAAGCCGTGTGATCTCACGGAAACGTGTGAACGCCTCACACGCATAGTCCCACACAATGGACTCATATTGGTTTGCTTGTTTTCGAACAACAGCTGCAGTCAGTTGGTAAAACCTGCAGTGAAACCAGCCTCACCCTGCCTCCAGGACCTAGGAAGAAATTCATTCTTTTGGCTTTCCAAGTTTTGAAGTGTTTGAAGGCGGGAACTGGTACATTTCTGCCTCTGTAGTCGATTTGTTTAAACAACTAGAATCATACAAACCTTTAATTCAAAATCTCCTTCTTTGGTTTTTTAATCTTATCACTGAGAATGGCTACCAAGCTGGGGGGTCAGGACCACTAACAAGGCATAAGATAAGTTTTGCTGGTTTTCAAAAGTAAGTTGTTTTAGCTGTGGTTGACATGATGGCAATATTGATCTGCTGGTTGTCTGGCTTTGGTTAGGACTGAAATGTCCCAACAACTATTGGATGGATTGCAATAGGGTTTTTGTAGACATTTATGTTCCTTAAAGGATGAAAGCCAGTGACGTTAGTGACGACCACCACTAAACACATTTGTGGCTCTGAGTGAAATCCCTTATTGCTAGCTTGGTACACATAATTATATTCCTTTGAGGATGAATTGTGGTAACGGAGATCCCTGCAAAACTAATGTCATTCCCTTCGGTCCAAGCTGTATTTTAGGTGAAGTTCAGCTTGCTAACAGGCTTTATTAGGACGGCAAGCACAGGAAATCCTATATCAGCCTCAAATCCGTATTAATAATAACATTGCTATCATGACAGTTTTAGCATCCTGATTCTTCACTTACTACATATGCAGACTTAGACCATAGGATAACAGCAAGAAACATTCAGGAACTGCCCAGGGTTTTTACCACAAGCTTTACAGATCTACACACAAGTAAAATCAGGCTTTGGACATTAATGACAGCCACCTGTAACGTGACAGACAGCAGCCTTAAACAGGAAGGTGAGATGGTCAAGCTGTCACATCGGTATTATTTTTATCTGTCAAACAGTTTACACTGCTCAGAAATGAGTTCAAACTGACTTATGAAACTCTAAATCTGACGGCAGTGGCTGATTAAAGTTAGCTGTGGTGTGTTTTTACGCTACACTTATGCTTCTCTGTTTCTCTTGAAGCAGCAGGAGTATTTGTCTTCTCAACAAGCTCTATTTTTGACTTACAGGTGGAGGGTGAACCTGATGAGGTGGCTTTTTCTGTTTCTGGGTCATGGAGGAGAAACAAAAAGACAGAGGGAGTGTGTGTGTGTGTGTGTGAGAGAGAGAGAGAGAGAGATGCACACTGTAAAAAAAGGTCAATCTCATTAAATCATTTAGACATTCTGTGTTGTTTCCAAATGTACAAAGGTTTAGCATTGACAGCAAACTCTACAAAGGTGTTGGTGTGATAAATGGGTCCATTGTTTTCTAAGTTACAGAGACAAGCCTGCGTCATGCTCTTTCTGGACAACTGGACTTTTATTCCTTTGGGTAAAGGCCAATTCATAGTTTCTGCATCCCTGTGTGCACACTGGAGAACATGAGGTAGGGACCTTCGTCTGTGAATCTGCGACATTATTTGACATACTTACAGATATGCTTAAAGATGACACAACAGTTTCTTCTTCTTCTTCATAGGTAAAGTTCCCTTTAGGTTCCTGCGGTTGCTACCTCCGTTTTGGTCATGTATACCAACACACCCAAATGGTTGCCTGGTTGATGATGGCACCTCCAGGAGAATCTGATAACTCGCAGGTGAGAAAAGTTCTGGGTGAAGGTAAACTCACACAAGCATCTAATGTCTTCCTTCATAGGCCAAACATAAAGGTAGTGGTAGTGAAATTAGCAGCAGATAGGTGAAAACGAAAGGAAAAAAATACATTGAAAATACTTTGAAAGACAACGTAACTGTTGTGTCAACCAAAGCCCAATACATTCAAGATGTTGGGAAATGTGCTTATCAGTTTTTTGACTGACATCTAGATGACAAGATTTGAACAAATCCTATCAGAGTTTGAGCTCACAGTGGAAAAAAGGACATGAAAACACTTTTTGCAGTGCAAAAGACAGAGTGATAGTGAGCGACAGAGAGAAAAGAGGTGTACATGAATGGTATGCTACCTGTCCCATCGCCTCTGGCTGGTTTAGTTCAAAATGCTCCCTCACACACACACACACACAGCTGCACAGATACACCCACGCACAAACACCTGGCTGTTTGCCACTAGTCTCTTTGTGTTCCCAGAAACTGTCACAAAGACACACACACACACCACCCGTGCCCCTGAGCACTGGTCATATGATTGACCTGTTCTACTGGCCCATCTGCACCTTTGTACACACACACACAAGATCACACAACACACACACACACACACACCTGTTATCAGCCACACCCACAGGTAAGCGATGTGTTGAGTGAAACTACAGGGCTGCTGTGAGGCTCGCTGCGAAAGCAAACACACACACACACACACACACACACACACACACACACACACACACATCTCACATACGCATTCAGCTGCATCAAACTGAGAAAAGAAGCTCATATATGTCTTGCAGTTCACCTCATCATCACAGGTCAGTCAAGAGCATTTGTGCATTATTGTCATTCCAGGACTTATTTGTGTGAATAAATGTTATTGTAGTTGGTAGTTGCCATCAGTTTTTGGATGATTGATGATTTTAATCCGAGTCCATTAGGCTGCTAAGGGCCCACATGTTGGAACTTGTTAGGATTATCAAACTGTAAGAAGGACACACACACACACACACACACACAGACAATATGTGAACATTTCCCTGCTTTCATCTCTTCTTTCCATTCATCCACCCATTGGGCCTATTAAAACACAGTAACAAAGTAATGATAGATTGATGACAGTCTGAGCTGATTGTGTTTATTTTCATCTGTGTGTGTGAGAGAGAGAGACAGAGTGTGTGTACTTCAAATGAGCTGAGGCCAGCTCAGTAAACTCGGCACCATTTCACTGTAATAACAGTAATCAGTTTGGCCCATTTTAAATAAGACCTAAGTGAGTGTATTGTTATGCTCAATTACTGCTTGCGGTTAGGTCATGCACAAATACATACATGTGTATATGCTTCATTCAATCACTACATTTATGCTTTTTACCAGATTAACTGTCCAAGTGTAGGGGTTAATGGAGATTTCATCTTCATGTTTTGAAATATTAAAACAGAATTTGTGAATGTAAGTGTTAACACTATGGCCATTTGGTTGCAATAGAAACAAAACTCAATAACACTTTCTAAAGGAAGCGACAAGCCAAGGTTACATTAGTTTGATACTTTCTGTGAATGTGAAAACAAAGCCCCCAATATAGTCGCAAGAACATAACACTCATTCATCCATTTTCTTTTTTGCCCAGCAACATTTTCCAGCATTTCCTGGAGAATCCCAAGGTATTCCAAGACCATATGAGATACATAATCCCTCCAGCGATTCCAGGGTCGACTTTGGGGTTTTCCCCAGTTAGAACTGCTATGAAAAGCCAGACACCTCAGCTAGCTTCTTTGGTCAAGAATGACCCTGCTTTAAGCTCCCTCTGGATGTCCAAGTTCCGCACCCTGTCTATAGGACTGAGCCCTCTGCCCTACCCAAGAAAGAACCCAATGAATCAGCTAAGAAGAAGCTATGGCCCCTCATCCAATATAGGAAGACCGTGGCTCCCATCTGGAGCTTGGCACTAGGGGAGCTCTATGGCAAGCATGTGGCGGCTGGATCCATGGAGCTTTGACCTGCATGGCCCAATGAGGCAATCTGGAGCTGCTGCCCGGCATCCTACAATCTGAAGGGATCGTTGCTGGGATCAGGCGTCCTACAAGCTCTGCTTTTGGTCGGTCCAATATTAAGCAGAGTTTTTCCATTCCAACCTCACCACTCCAGTAGTGCTTTGACAGTGTGCCATTCCTAATGAAGCATTAAGGTGTAAATACACTACAAATCTCTAGGAAAACTTTGCCTTTCTCAGATGGAAGCAAGAACTTTCCTCAGCATGGTGTTCAGATCAGATTCATACTGCTACCTGCTTGAAGACTTTGTTCAACATTTTGTTCCTCAGAAGACAACTTTGGACATGTGGAAAAATGCCGTACATCTTAAAATCAGACTGTTTGTAATAATTATTAAATATTTTATTTATTCATAGCTGTTTTCCTTGCCATGGTTGTGTCTTTTTCCACTGAGGTGCATTATTGCAGTAAAAAATGAGGCTACACTGAGTGAAAATGTAACAAAAGCAACAACAACAAAAAAAACAATAGAAAAGAGAACAAAAAACAAAAAAAACTACCCAGAAACTGCTTGGGGTTCCGAGGTTTAAAAAAAGATCTTTGGATCACCACTCTTCTTGCTTTGCCTCGTGTTGCCAACACAGAGCGTAGAAATCATCCCAATCACAGTGGACAATCTTTGATGTGGTGAGGATTTCATCTGAAGCCCAAACATGGCTGTAAATCCGCCTACAAGTCAAGTACACAGAATATGGGATGATATTTCAGGCGAGCTAATTTGGAGTTGAAAGTGCTGACTTGTTTCACCACTTAGAGATCAAAAACAATACAAGATCATAAATACTACGACAAAGGAATGAAAAAGTGGGGAAACACTTGTGCATGTTAAGGTTTTTTTCCCCCCTAAACCAAACACATTGATCATCTTGTACCACAGAGTCATGACGGGATTCTCAATTCATGTTTCTGGACTGGTGTACACCTTCCTCCTCCGCCCCACCCCAGCATGAACGGTTTAAATGAAGAAACATCAAGCAAGCAGCCTTGGATGGATGTTTGAAAGCCTCTTGGATGAATTTTGAGGGACTGAATGGTCAGAGTCTGAGACCAAAAAAAGTGCAGCGAGAGAGAGATGTATGTGTGTGTGTGTGTGTGTGTGTGTGAGTGTGTGTGGTTTAGGAGTGGTCTCAGTGTCCTGGGGGCTGTGGAGGTTTGAATGTCAGTTTCTCTAATAACGGGAATCGGTGAAAAGGTCAGCCCCAGTCGCCTGACCACACCGAGGGGATGGTGTGTGAGTGTGTGCTTGTGTGTGCTTGAGCGTGTGCGGCAATGCGTGTCTGTGTGATTCGTGTTCTTATTTGCCTTGGGAAAAGGTGTGTGTCCGTGTGTGCGCGGTAGTGACGGGGGGGCGTCGACCACGCCCGGGGCAGAAATTGATTCTCTGGCGAAGGGGAGGAAATGAGGAGAAAAAGAAAAATGGCAGAAGGTCGTAAGGTGTGAGAAGAGGAGGAGGAAGAAGGAAAGGATGGAAGAGAAGACGGATGGAGGGGAAAAAAAGGAAAGGAGATGGAGAAGTGGAGGAGAAAAGAGGGATGGGTGGTGTAGGAGGAAGAAGGAAGAGGGAGGCAATGGGAGTAAGGAAGGGAGGGAGAGTGGCACGGAGGAAGAAAGAATGGGATGGGCAAATGAGCAAGCAAAGGTTTGTAGGATTAAGGAAAAAGAAGAGGGAGCAAGGAGACAGAGGTGGACGAGCAACATGAGAGAAGACAAGGATAAGATGGAGAAGGAAAAGACTGACAGCGTATGGAAACAGTAAAGATTCGAAGTCAAGAGAGTAAAAAAGAGAGAGAGTGTCTTTAAGAAGTGTTAATGAACCAGCAACAGCATTAGAGGAGCAACATATAAATGTAGCTAATAAGTAAAAATGAATATAAAACAAGTCTTAGTTATGAGCAGAGATGTGTCTGTGATGGACTGCACTGTTACTGTGATATTGGCTCAGAAAAACGACCATTTTCTGGAAAAAAGAACAGCACAGAAAGGTCATTACATTTGGTATAACTACAAAGTTAAAGTGGTTATCAGTTATTTGCAGGTACTGTGAGCCTGGAATCTCCTTATAGAAAACTGCAATAAAAACAGGTGAATGTACAAGCTTGGTACTACGCTGCTGAGGACACTGAGGTCAAGTCCTCTGCATCCTGTATTTTTTATTTTTTTTTAAACTTAGATTATTAATTTAGTGTTTCCTTACAGGGCTGCAAGGTGGTTAGCACTGTTGCCTCGCAGCAAGAAGGTTGCCGGTTCGCGTCCTGGTGGGGGCACCGGAATCTTTCTGCGTGGAGTTTGCATGTTCTCCCCGTGCAGCGTGGGTTCTCTCCGGGTTCTCCGGCTCCGTTGGTGTGCATGTGAATGTGCTTGGTTGTCTGTCTCTAAGTGTAGCCCTGTGATAGACTGGTGACCTGTCCAGGGTGTCCCCTACCTTCACCCTGAGTCAGCTGGGATAGACTCCAGCTCCCCCGTGACCCTAGTGAGGATTAAGCGGTGTATAGATAATGGATGGATGTTTCCTTACAATGTGCAAGATTGTTTCCTGGAAAGAGCTACTCTACAGTATTTATCTTGAGAACAGGTTCTGAAAGAGTTATTTTACTTACAGTTGAGTCAGTTGTGTTGATTTCAGATGTTCCATTTAAACTAAAATAAAAAACATAAAGTTTTTCTCCAGTCATTAGTTTCACCCTGAAAACTCATCTGAGTGTCACAGTTACATGTTTAGAAGTTTATACCACAAAAACAATCCCTTCCTACCTTTAAAATGGTTCCGATGTAACTCTACACTGTTGCCTCCTTGTTACGCAGATACATGTGTCACTCCACCCTCTTTACTCGCTGCAGCTTGAGCCTACCAGTTTACCTCTGACTCTGCTCGAATACTGTAAAACTTCTCTACACTACACATGGCAAGTTATAATATCAAAATAGGACATGTTGGAACCAGAGACTGATTCTGAAGAAGAATAATGATACAAAAAAGTCCTGCAAAGCAAGTTGACAAGATTTGCTCATTCAATTTGTTACCTTTGACATCCTGGAAGTCTGAATTTGTGTTTTTGAGACTGTCATCGGTACACTGCAGTGCCACGGTGCTGACTTCTCATTTTGCACATGCTACGTCTTCCAGCATGTAAAATGCCTTATCATGTTAAGAAGGTTAAAAAAAATTAAGGGGTTTTTCGGCAGAAAGGGCTTTGAATGATTTATTTATTTCTTTTTGCTTGCCAGGATGGGTTAGAGTTAAAAATTCTGGCTGGATATGTAGAACTGCAGTGAAGGGTAAACGGTAACAGATGACTTAAATCCAGCATAAATCATTCATGGTCGTAGGTACCATTGTGAGTATAAATTTCTTGAATGAAAAAAAGTACAAAATCGTTTTTGTAAACTGATGAAATATTCGTTTTGTTGATGGAACTACTGTATGATTATGCTGATCATGTAAAAATGTTGCTGAAATTCCCTTGACCAATAATCTGCTTCTTGTCCTCCCTACAGCAGGGCAGCCATGACGGTGGTCTGCTCTACGACGTGCAGGAGACACAAAGGAGGGAAATTGCATTAATATTTGAAATAATGAAGCAGTGTGGTCATTAGGCTGGTCTCCTCTGCTTCCATAGCAATACATTAAGGCAAGACAAGCGCCATGTATTTTACATGGTCCTGTCAAACGCAAAAGATGGATCCTGCGGCATAATGATGTCCTCTTAAAAGGCTCTGTAGGTATAAAGAAAGAAAGAAAGGAAAAGAAAGACCGGAGATGGTGTGTGTGTGTGTGTGTGTGTGTGTGTGTGTGTGTGTGTGTTTGTGTCAGACACCAGACTGCTGCCTGTCCCCGGTCACACGGCTGACCTGATTTGCCTTTTAAAGCCTCAGAGTTAACTGTCTGAGGGTGCACATGCTTGTACACAAGCTTGTTCTGCACTATTCCCAACACACCGACATACACGCTTGCTCATGAAACACACACACACACACACACACATACAGACCTACACTGTGGTGACCCTGATTCACCTTTCACCTCAAGAGAGATTTCGGCCCAAATCCCCCCATGTGGCACTGTCTGAGCCACTGACCTGTGTGTGATCCTTCACCAATATCACTGTACGCTGTGGACTGTGGCACTATGTTGTGTGCGTGACAAGGCAGCGGAGGAAGTACAGTGACGTCCATGCGATTATCAATTAGTAGGTCTCAGGGTTCAGTGCTTGTTGGTTCCTTTGACCTAATGGGTTTCAGATACAGACCGCACATATACCTCGATCACATTTTGTGCAGCCAAGATGGATTTCTCAGGAAATCTGTGGCATGTTTCACGGCCCGACCACAGGAACACAACTAAAGCCGGGAGTATTTTAGGCAGTGGCAGATGGCGGTAAGACAAAGGGATCATTTTTCCAGGGAAGCATAAATCCTTTTTGCAAAAGAAGCCTACAGGGTTTATGGGTAATGTAGTCTTTATATGGGGAATATTTTCCCTATAATGGTTGTTGAAAGATGAATTATTTCTTCTTTTTTAATTTCAAGAGCTTAAGCTGTATTTTTTTATTAACATTACATTGCGAACCGCCTTCCCTCTTTCTTTTAGCATTCTAGAGTACCCTTGCCCCGGTCTGACAAGGTTATGTCAGGCAATGTGCTCAGAGGAGCTATTGATTTCCCCTCCAACCTCTCATCCCTCTTGCTTGTTTGCACCATAGGCAGTAGGGGGGGAAAAAAAGCTCTTTTAGCGCTCACATTTTTGAGCACTTATCAAAAAGTAGTATCCTGTCCAAATGTCATATGTCTGGGTTTATTTTCAAGTACATTTAAAACAAATTATGACAAATTAAAGCAGAAACATGAAATGGAAATGCTAAGTTCTGATTCTTTTCCATTACCAAAAAAGCTTCACACACTTTACAAATGGAATAAACCCATTTGTTTGTTGTGACATTTGTGTGGTAAATATCTGTTTACTGAAACTTCACAGAATTATGCGTGCTGTTTTTAGTGTAAATATCAGTTAAAAATGTGCCATTTTCCATTTTGTCTTGAGACTGCATCAAATATGACAAACAGGCAACTTCAAAACAAAGGCTTAGTGTCCACCCAACGAGTTTCTTAATTTGGACAAAAAGCAAACATAAAAGAAATTAAAGCCGCAAGCGGCGATGGACGGGTCCTCGCCCTACGCTTGTCGGCCTTTGCGCACGGC
>NW_007578413.1:509102-512496 GCF_000690725.1 Stegastes partitus | reverse complement strand
GTAGATGTGAAGGAAGTTCAAATCACCGGGGACAGGAACCCAAAGATGGGGGACACTCTGAATCTGACCTGCAGCGTTGAAAGTTTCCCTCCATCATTTATTGCATGGACTAAACACAATCACAATGGCAGCCTGAGCAAAAGCTCCACATCATCCACACTTGTCATTCCTAACATGACAGCAGAACATTCTGGACTGTACATCTGTGAAGCATCTTACAGGAGAAGGTCTCTGTTTTCATATGTCAACATTACTGTGAGTTGTAAGTATATTTCATTTATCTTAATCCAATGTCTGTATAATTTATTGTTGCTGTTGTGAGCTCCGTATACCACTGCACTGTTTATCCTGAATAGAGTATACACTATATACACAGTATATACTGTATTTGACCATCATTTCTTCTTTCTTACAGCAGATCTTGAGAGAAATAGTGGATCTTCCTGTCCAGTTCTTTCCTGGGTCGTTGCCGGTGTGTCTCTCAGTGTCAATGTTCTCTTCATATTCTTCATATCTTGTCTTTGGTATGTTACTCCATCTTTGTTTCAGAGCTCTTTGAATGCACTCAAGACTTTTGGGTAAAAGTGTTTGTTCTCTTTAAAGGAACTCAAGAAAGAAGGTGAAGCCAAATCAAGAGGACAGCACTTACGTGTCGCTGCAAAAGACAGACGTATCACCAGAGTATGAGGTTATTACCCAGCGTCGAAACTAACGAATCTTTGGAGGCTTCATGATTCCCAAACCTTCACTGATGGATTCTTTTCCACTTAAAATGGAGGTTTTGTTGTTGTTGTTGCTGTGGTGACGTCATTTTGTTGATTTGATTTTCTGCATTAGATTGTCAACAATAAGAGTGTTTGCATAATCTTTGAGTGCACATTCAGCTGATCAGTTCAACGTGTGACTCGTCATGATGTGTCATGATGAATATACAGTATATGTCCCCTTTGTGCCTTGCAAGTTGTGTCCTCTTCCACAGTGTAAGCTGATCCGTTCCAACCCTACAGTGTTTAGAATAGCATCCCCATCTTCCAGGCATGGTATCCCAATTTTCCTAACTGGAATTCTGAATGGATGGCTGGTTTTACTCCTTTGGGAATCAAGAGAAAGATAGACCTGACCTGCTCTACAGGCAGCCAAAAAGGCACCACAATTGGTCAACGTTCACGCCCGTCCTACATTTCTGCCCTCTGATTGGTTCCCTTGTCTCAACCAGCTGTATCCTCCTCTACCTCCTCTTCTTCCTCCTCGTAATGTGGTTAGATGTTTATTTTTTTTCATCACAATTTCTGTTTTGCATTGTACAGTGTGCTACTTTTCTTTGGTTTGCATTGAATAAACTGGAATTTGTCCAAAACTGGTCACCTGAGCATAAACCTCTGACCTTTAGCTTGGAACTGTTTAGTGAAACACACATCATCACACACCTTGACACAGCAGAGAATCGGATTTCCAGCACAGCTATGGCTGTCCACTGTTGGATAAACACTTGTCATCCACTCCAGGGTTCTGAATTTCTGACTTATGCTGTATGAATGCGTTCTAGATCTGCTGTCTTGTGTGGCTGTTTCCATAGATATGTGTAATAAAGGCTAGACGTCTCGTCCGCGCTGTCGGCCAATGGAATCGCACGGCCACAGTGGTGGCCATCTTGGCACGGTCAGCTCGCTCACCCATAACGTTGTGTTGTAGCGGTGCGTGTGCTTTTTAAGTAACCATAACTTGCTCAGTTGTCTACCGATTTTCAAACGGTTTGGTTTGTTATAAACGTCAGAGGTTTATAGAAAGTAGGTAAGAGCCGCTGCAACTGGCTGCCACTCTCACAGCTAGAGATAATTATTATTTTAATTATTTTGTATTTTATTTGTATTTTTGTACTTTGAATTGTAGCCATGTTAACAGCGTTTGTAAGAAACCAAACCGTTTGTAAATCCGTCAAGATTTCAGCGAGATAAGAGTGTTTTGTGCAGATCACTCACCTTCCTTCATGTACCACAGGTTCCACCAATGAGCTTGCCTGTGTCAAGATGGCCGCTGGTGATCCCGTTCAAGACTCCGCCTTGATACATCTAGCCTTTATTATACATATCCATGGCTGTTGCTGTCTGGGGATTCAAATATGGAACAAATAGCAAAAATATTCCATATTTACTGTAGAAATTCCCCCCAAAAAGTTCAGCAATTCAACAGCAAACAGGAAGCTGATAGAACACAGCAGTGTAAAAATAAATTAGCACTTCAAGTACTTTACTGCAGCTATCGCACAATTCTCTTGAACGCCACAAATATGCAGAAGTGTTTCCAAAGATGCTGTTTACCGTCGAAATGGGGAAATGCTTGAAGCAGATGTATTACACTAGAATCTTTAGTTGTTAAATTTCCTTCATCTTTCTCACGTCTTATACATGAGTGATTACTATTCCAATAAATGCAGATATTAGTAATAGAGGCCATGAAGAGCAATGCAGCAGTGTTGGATGTGTTGTGCATGGTTGAAGTGATTTAAAAATCAGCTCTGAATGCACACACTCATGTCAAGTGTGTGGACTGGTTTGTCGCTTTCCCAAGATAGCAAGACTTTTCTTAAAGACGGGGGCGAAACACACACAGTTACATTACTTCCCTTTACGGAAAGTTTCAAATTACATCAGGCATAGGGTTTTTTTTTGTTTGTTTTGTTTTTTGTTTTTTTCCTTTTTAAAGACAAGCAAGAAAAGTTAACTTTTATTCACCAAGTCAATGATGGCAGTTTCACACATACATATGTAATGTAAAAGCTGTGATATTATTTTAAGCGATGCGTCTCAGTAGAGAAGTAGTATTGCTGAGTGTTGTGCTGAGAAACTTCCTGTAAACTCGTTGCACAAAAGGGGAAGAAATAGAAAAGAGAGAAGGAAGAGACACTTTAGAGGAGAAAGCCAACAGAGATTGCTGCAGTGAGAAGGACAACGAGTCTATGGAGGTAAAACAACATTTAACCTCGCCTTTAAATATCCTTTTGAACTAACTATGAAAGTTGTGATTCGAACACTTCTTCACGTTTACATGGCACTGCAGGTAAAAGTAAGTGTTGCTAAAGAAAAAGTCACAGTTTGATAAATTCCTTCTATAATTCTGGTGGCTAAAAGCTTGGCCTCAGCCCTGGAATATGGCAGAGATTGTTGTATCAGCACTGTTGTTGTAAAGATCGCTCGAAAAGAGTTTATTAATCAACCTCTCGAGAACGGATGTGACAAAATGCTTTACCACAAAAAATTAGGTTTAGTCACTGCCGAGAGTGAAGTGTGTTCATATCGCAACTACAGAATAAGTGAACACGCAACATCCTGTATTGTAAATGCGATGGCAACTGTGGACTTTCCTTTGGTCTGATTTCAGTTATATTTACTGCATC
>NW_007578413.1:504786-507545 GCF_000690725.1 Stegastes partitus | reverse complement strand
AATGTGAGCTGTGAGTACTTTGCCATCTAAAATTTTTACAGCATCGACAGTGTTCCTGCATGAAAGCTTTTGGCGAAGCCATGCAAACGTGTCATATGTCTTGTTGTGTCATAGATGTGAAGGACCTTCAGATCACAGGGGAGACACGCGTGAAGGAGGGTGAGAGTCTGAATCTGAACTGCAGCGTTGAGAGTTTCCCTCCATCGGTTCCAACGTGGACCAAATCTACCAACGAAAACATGCAAAATGGAACAGAAGCTGCTCTGCAGAACGGCACTGAAGCCTACCTGCAGGATGAAAGTGGACTCAGCTCCTTTACCATCTCCAACGTGACAGTAGAAGATTCTGGTCAGTACATCTGCACAGCAAAACATCTGAAGGAAATCGTCAACGTTACCGTGATATGTAAGTACACAACTTTGTGCTTCTAGAAAGAACATTTATAGTGTTTGTTTCTTCTCCTCAGACAACTGAGCTCAGAGCAAATAAAGCATCAAATTGTTAAGTCATTTCAGTATTAGTACATTTTTTTCTCTCTTTTTTTAAGACTGTGTTGTGGACAATATGCCAAACAAGTGCGCATCTTTCTTATCCAGATCTAAAACAGCAAAACTTTCTGTTAAAAGAGGAACTCGCAGCACTGTAGGCAGCAGTCCACAGTGATGCAAGTTCCTTTTTAACAGGCAATGCATGCAGTAGGCATAAATGAATCATTTATAAAAAGGATATTTTGCATACAGTGGCTTCATAGTGGGTTCTGTGTATATCATGTATAGCTCACTATAATTCTATATATATTCTCATGTAAACTGTGCGTGCATGTACAGGATATTTTTCACTAAAAAGTTGCTCTACTGAATCATATTTATGTTTTTTTGTGTATATTTGAAATATATCCAGACATTTAATTCCCTATTTTACATAAACTACACCAACTAAAATACTTAATTATGTGCTCTATAGATAAAAGGAAACCTCGGATCACAGGCGATGCAACCGTTAAGGGCGGCGGCGTTCTGAATCTGACCTGCAGCGCGGAAAGTTTCCCTCCGTCTCTTATTATGTGGCGTAAACTTCCAACACAAGACAGCACAACTTCCAACATACAGCTGCACAACGGAACTGATGGTGTACTGCACAGCGACACCGGATCGGCCACCCTCATCATCCCTAACGCGAAAGCAAATGATTCTGGACAGTACGTCTGTACGGCAAAGCACCTGGACACGACTGTGGCTGTGTATGCTGATGTGACTGTGACCTGTAAGTAGACGGTGTTAACCTTCTTGAGTGCGTATTTGCGCTACACTGGCGACTAACTCGTTGTGTTTACAGGGTTCTCAATCGTCCGAAATGGCTCTGGATGCGTGGTGGAATCTGAAGTCCTGACCTGTGTGTGTAAGAGCGAGGGGTTTCCTTTACCAACCATCCAGTGGCCGCTGCTGAGGAAGCACGCTGACTATTCCGTCAACACCAACGTGTCAAACCACGCCGTCAGCAGCACGCTCATCCTGACTGCTAAAAACCTCGGCAACGAGGCCGTCGAATGCTTCAGCAGCAATGACAACGAGAACGCAACAGAAAGCATCCCCGTCCAAAAAAAGCCGTCCGACCTCGGTGGTATGTTCACAACCTAAACACTTCTGCTACTTTCAGCACCAATTTGTGATATTTTTTTGACAATTATCACAAAAAAACCAAAAAAACAAAACAGGTGCAGCAAAAACATTTATTTTTTTTTCCCCTCTTCATTGTAGGTACATCCCAAAAAGTATTTGACGTTGTTTCAAGGCTGGAGATCATCATTGCCTTTTTGAGCGGGGTTCTTTTTTCCGCCTTTTTTTGCTGTTTCGCCCAAAAATGCTACAGGTACACCTTTAATTTTGTTTCTAAATTCCCAGCTTTTTCTTAGTGGCTAACATTTACACATAAGTCTCAATGCATTGTTGCGTAAATGTTTTTTTCAATTATTTTTTACAGAAGAAAGCAAAAGGAATCTGGACATTTGGACGAGACTCTGGAGATGGTGACCAGTCAAGATGATCCAGCGGTATTTGTTCCTATTCTGCTAGATGTTGTGTAATTGTAGAAGAGATCCGTACTCTTTTATATCTCCAATATCAAAGGCATTCAGGCAGTTTATGCGTCTCTGAAATAACCACATTAACTTGCATGCTTTAGTCATTCTTCTGTCCTGTTGATCGTAATACTTTGGAATACTGCTGAGCATTTTGGATACGATTGTTGTGCCAAAATAGCTTTGATTTCAGTTAGAATCGAGACACGTATCATAATTAGCACATGGCCGCACTTTGAACAGGCAGAAAGTGGTTCGCGTTCTGAAGTCACTAAGTCTGAGCAGTAACGACTCTGCTGGAATAACAAAACCCTTTTCAGCACACGCTACACACACAGTACATGAGCATTACATCTTAGTTCAATCAACAATCGGGAAAAGCCAGGCTGCTTGCTGCACCTTGCATGAGGTGACCGGATAGTCAGCTCTTTACCAAGCAGCTGATAAACGAGTCACTGATGACATAAAAGGCATGAAGCAATTCGTGCAAGCACAGCTTCAGTGTCTCAACTGAACTGATGCAACTTTCATTTGAAAATCAGCTTCCCGAAAGGTGTAAGCTGCAGACTGGAAAAAATGACAAAGTTTATGCTCTTTCACAGTCAACACCACGCCTTCTTTATCTATATGTATATTGGCTTTTTAGTCTTTATTATGGGGCTGCGAGGTGGCTCGATGGAGT
>NW_007578413.1:501383-504341 GCF_000690725.1 Stegastes partitus | reverse complement strand
GTGCTTGGTTGTCTGTCTCTAAGTGTAGCCCTGTGATAGACTGGTTACCTGTCCAGGTGTCCCCTGCCTTCACCCTGAGTCAACTGGGATAGACTCCAGTCCCCAGTGAGGATTAAGCGGTGTATAGATGATCAATGGATGGATGGATGGATGGATAGCCTTTAGTGGAGAGAGAGAGGAAATATGGGGAGACAAGTGGGGAAGGACCTGCAGTAAATGGTCATGAGCCAGACTCAAACCCACAACGTCTGCATTGGGGACTACAGCCCTGTTCATGGATCGCCTACCCAAACCGTTGAGCTATCCGGACGCCCCACTACGTCTTCTTTAATTGCCAGAGTTCCCTTTTGGCTTTCTTGCCACAGTAAATAATGATCTTAAGGTACTGCACAGGATCCCTCGGATTTTTAGCCCCCACACAAACTGAAAGCAGTTCAAGCGTGAAAGAACAGAATATGGTTACGACTTAAAGAATGGAGGTAGTTTTGCTTTATTTGTACAGTTCGGGGATTCACTGCAGCTGCTGCATTAGTAATATCATCTTCTTTGTCCCTGACAGGTAAGTGACGGTCAAGCAGAGCAAGATGATCAGACCCACGCCCCAGAAGGAGCTGAGAATGGAGCTGTGGCAGCAGAGAAAGCAGCTCCTGAACACAACAGCGGGCCAAAAGACGTGGAGTACGCCAGCATTAACTTCTCCCGGTTGAGAAGAAGGAGTCCCAGAGAGGCGGCAAGGAGAAAAGAGAGCACTGAGACGGAATACGCTGAAATTAAAAGAGAAGTGAAAGAGGAGAGGGGAGATGAGGGCGATGGAGGTGAGGGGGAAATGTTGGCGGGCGAAAAGGAGGAGGTGGTGATGGAGGAGGAAGAGGAGGAGGAGGAGGAGGCGGAGGCAAAACCTCGTGAGGCAGAAGAGGAGAAGGAGGAAGAGGAGGCGGTGTACTCCAACGTGAAGGATATAATGGATGAGATTTGAGGACTGTCGCGCGGCGGAGTTACCCGACGATGAAGTTTCTTTGATCTCATCGGACGGGATGAACCGATGCGATTCGCTGGTGATGGTTTAAGTGAATGAGTGACGGCCCTGTGGACAGTTTCTACTCCATGACTTTCAAACACCAAAGTGGAAAACTGAAGTGACTGAGACACATCTCCACGCCGTCTACATGTTAGCGTAGCGGCTGTGCATATCCATTCACTCAGCATTTGCGAATTAGACCTGCACGATGCTCAGGAGCAAATATCTCTTCAGCTCATGATATCTGGTGTGTATTTTTCTTCAGGCTTCAGCGCCAATTCTGTAAGATACCTTCAAAAAGATGAGAATTTCTTTTCGACGCTAGCAATCAAATCTGGCCTGCGGTAAAGCAGCCCTGCACCGTGATGCTTCCTCCAGCGTACTCCAGCTTTAGGATCATGTTCATGTTGGTATGTAGTGCTGCGCATTCTCCCACAAGATCCTTCCCCCGGGGCTTTCTTTGGCAAACCTCATACATACAAGAGCAGTGGTTTCCTCACACCTTTCCTGTACGATGATGTCAACATTTACACTCTGTATTTTTTTACTTCTCGCAAAGCTATTAAGGTGTCAAAGCCGCAATACCTAAAACAAGCGCCCTGCTGCCTTGAACTTTTAGGGGTTATAAAAAGCAGTGCTGTGAAAACTTCTGCAGCAGATCACAAAACACACGTCGTCGTTACATTACGGGTCAAAAGTTCCTCTCCGGCTACATTCTTTGCACGACATAGGACCTTTTCTAGTTGGTTTTCATTGGGTCATATTAGCAAATACTATACATATGATGGTATGATTAGAACTTTAGATTAAACGGAAATGGTGGTGTGGTTCACTTTAATCATCACCATGTTAAAAAAAAAGTCTGGTATCAAACGCTTTTATTTAAACGTTAATTTTTTGTTTATTTATTTATTTATTTCATATCATACCAGTGTGGAGTGTTTCTCATGCGTTTAGTGTGCGAGGATGGAGAAACGACACATGTTTTAAATTGTTGACATCAAATAATCGGACTCACAAAAGACTTACCGACTAATCACAGTAAAACAAGCAAAGACAGGCCTTGGGTATGAAACTAATACTACTGTTGGGGGATTTTAATCTTCTCTCAGTTTAATGTTCTGCAAATGAATGTGCACTGATGAACACTTTCACATTGACTGTACAGTATAAATGAGGAGATGCCATGCCAGACTGCTTATTCAGGCGTAGCGGGAGGCGAAGTGAAAGTCAGCGACTCTGGGTGTTTTAAAGAAAACAGGCCAATGAATCGGTTGTGGTCATAAGGAGAGTTACCAGAGCACCAGACTGAGAGTTAAAATGTTACTGGAAGTGAAAATTTAAGAGCTTCCTTTCAACTCAGGGTTAAAGTTGTTGGTTTTTTGGTTTTTTTTTTTTTAAAATCAAACCCACTTCCACACAACCACACAACTCTAGAAATCCGCTGTGCTATGCATATTCATGTCCACCGCAGAAATAACCGGTAATACTTTGGTGATCCCTCTGGAGCCATCATCAGGTCAAAATGATAATTTGATTAATTTATGATGTAATATCACAATGAGCATTATTCAATGGACGACGTAAGATAAAACAACATTTCTGTTGCATTATTTTCTTCAAATGTGGTTTAACTGCATATTTTTTGTTTGTTTTTGCTGATTAAAGATATATTTAATTCTTTTTTTTTTTTTTTTTAAGTTTCTTTATTTTAACTGGGGGGCTGCAAGTGGTTAGCACTGTTGCCTCGCAGCAAGAAGGTCGCTGGTTCTTGTCCCGGTGAGGACACCCGGGATCTTTCTGTGTGGAGTTTCCATGTTGTCCCCGTGCAGCGTGGGTTCTCTCCGGGTTCTCCATCTTCCTCCCACACAGTCCAAAAACATGTTGAGGTTAATTGGTGATTCTAAATTGTCCGTAGGTGTGAATGTGAGTGTGCTTGG
>NW_007578413.1:497999-501343 GCF_000690725.1 Stegastes partitus | reverse complement strand
ACCCTCATGAGGATTAAGCGGTGAATAGATGATGGATTTTAACTGATAAGTGTCACGCTCAATTTGCTTCTACAGCTCTGATAAAGTCACTGTATTAGTCATACTTCCCCTTTTAAAGGCCCGGTTTTGTGTCTGGTGTCTGAAACGTGTGTGTGTGTGTGTGTGTGTGTGTGTGTGTGTGTGTGTGTGTGTGTGTGTGTGTGTGTGTGAGCATCTGTGTTTTGTTACAACAAAGCCCCTCTAATATCTCGGTGCAACTTGCAATGTCTGAGTCTGTGCTGATAACAACACTGGAGCCAGAAATAATTGTAATCTTAACACCTCACAGTGTGAACAGGAAGTAATTAGAGAAAATATAGTGATGCCATATACGGTGATGTTTACGTGATCTAACTGACAGCTCTATAGTGCAACTGAAGGCTTTTGCCCCTCTAGCCACCGGCCATAAAAAACTATGCCGTTGCACATACAGATCTTCTTTCAAAGCAAGAACCTGAAATCAAGATTATGACTGATTCTGTTTTGTTGAATCTGTGAGAGGTTGAATGACTATCTTTGACTCTTTAGGTGGTATACAAGCCATTCACATTGACCCCCATTGCACTGTGCGCTGAAGTTTTTTTTAAAACACTCGTACAAATTAGGCTCCCCTTTAAAGTCTTTTCTCTTTAAAGAGGCTTCTCTCGTTAGTGTTGAAGCTGCACATTGCTGACTTGGACACATCACACATGACGTGATGTTCGGTGATTTTAATTCTTAGTTCTTTAGCCCTCTGAGAGAGGAAATAATGGGCAGCAGTGTGTAGAGAAACTTCCTGGAAACTTACTGTAGTGCAAAGAGCAGAAGTAGAAAAGGAGGAGGAAGAGCAGAATAGTCAGTTGAAAGTAGAAACGCTGAGCAGAGACTGGTGAAGAGAAACAGAGCAGAACATCAGACAGAAAAAGGTAAAAATCATTCACTTTATTGCCTTTTTTTGTTTGTTTTTAAATACGCTTGCATAATTAAGTCTTTACTAATGTTATAAAAATGCTTTTTAAAATAAGAAGTGTGCATGAAATATTTATATTTATTTCTTTTCTTCTTTTATCTGTACTTTTAACAAATAAGGAATGTTTATTATTTATTTGGCACTTGTGTGATTTCACAAATTCCTGAAACATTACAACGTTTTAAGCATTTCAAGATGACAGCAGGATGCACCTACAGATCCGCCAAACATGCAAAATCCTGTATTTAAATCTGTGCCGTCAACCGTGGAGGTGTTTCTGAGCTGGTTTCACCTGCTCAACTCACTGTGTGTTTATCGCACTTCGTTTGTGCACCTGAAAGGAAGAGTGTTCTTTTCCTGTGGAGGAACAGATCGTCTAAATCGTCATGATGCTCGCTCTCATCTGGGCAACTCTACTCTTGTCTGTGAGTGGACGTACTGCGACCAGAGATAGACGAGGTAAGTTTATTGAAATCTTCATTCATGTTAAATATGATGGCACCTTAAATATTATACATCATAGCAAATGTCCTCTGAAATTCTATCAAATATCTAAATCTATTTCATAAGCAAACTATACTTAATAAGTAAATAAATTGCATCCTACGTGTGTGTAATACATCTCTAACTTATCCTCAGTAAAACAGCACGTGAGCCTCATACATCATTAAGGCAATATATTAAATCAGTGAAGTATAAAGAGGTGCCACCTTTCAGTATCAGTGATCTTTATTTATCAGTGATTGGGTTCAGTGAAAGTTTAAACATCTTCTATTCATGTTTGTATTTTCAGAAGCACCAGTGAAGAACAACCCAAACTGTGATGAGGACAAACCCTGTAACATCCTGAGTGAAGCAAATATAACAGCAGAGGCTGGACTCTGTGTTGTTATACCCTGTTCTTTCACTGCCGAAGATGGTTTTGATGTCAAAAATATAACTTGGTACAAGTGTGATGAAAAAGGTGACAAACCAATATATAATTCTAAAAACATTCGACCTGAGTATGAAGGACGGGTGTCACTGCTGGAGTCTGACTTCAGGAAGGGAAACTGCAGCATCATCATCAATGACCTCACCTCGTTAGACTCTGGATCATACTATATCAGAGCTAATGGTAGCAAGAAGAAAGCGGATTGCAAAAACAGTGTCAAAGCAACTATCACTGTGACAGGTATGAACAGCAAGAAGTGTATCTGCAGTGACAGTGTTAGCGGTTATCTTCACACTGATTCCACTCACAGACTAAATCCTCCACTTACTCGCTTTATTTTTTGTTCTTAGCTCTGAGTCAAAAGCCCAACATGATGATTCCTCCTCTGACAGAGGGACAGCAGACCACACTGACCTGCACTGCTCCTGGTCTCTGTTCTGGATCTCGTCCTACTATCACCTGGAAGTGGAGAGGAGCAGGAGGGAAGGATTCTGACATTACAGGAAATGTCACTGCTTTCCAGACTGAGAGATACAGCTCAACTCTGACCTTTACTCCTTCAGCTGAACACCATGGTACCAATATCACCTGTAAGGTCAACTTTACAGGTGGCTCAGCTACAGAGGAGACACAAACTCTTACCTGTAAGTAGAACACACTGCACATTATTGTTGAACATCAGTCTTTCAATATCCTGAAACTAAATTGAGTTTTCACAACTTAAACAGTGACATGAACCTTTGAGGTTCTCTCTTAAAGTAACAAATGATCTAGTCTGTAGAAGTAAATTCATTTTTATTAAAATTACTCTTATTTATGCTTTTGATTAATATATTGTGTGTATAGGCAGAGGTCAGCAGCACCAACTGGTTTAGGATTGAGCCTCAGTGTTTCATGACTTTCATCAGTTATTCATGTCTCTGTCTGTGATCAGTTCTTGCTCTTACAGGCGTAGCTCTAACTGTTTAAGGTCACACCTTTGCGTTACTGCGTTACTGACCACTGCGTCAAACTTCACAGTCAACAGTATCGCCACTGCACCTGAGACACATCAAAACGATGGAGATGATGATGGAGAAGCAAAGAAAAATGTTACCAACACAAAAAACGAGCCAGAAGAAAAAGGCAAGTGTCCACGACTGACATACCTTCCCTGACATTCTGACTGTCTGTGTTTTATTGTTTAATGTGACACAAAAGGGAACAACAATTTGTATTTCTCTGTTGATTCCAGGTCTATTAGCAGATGTATTAGACGTTGTTCTACAGCTGCATGGCATCACTGTGTTTTTGGTCGGCTTTGTGATGGGGATGCTCCTTTCGGCAATCATCGCATGCCTGGTGGTAAAATGCTGCAGGTACTTCTTTTTAAAATTATTATTATTAGTCATCCATCCATCATCTATACACCGCTTAATCCTC
>NW_007578413.1:475066-496778 GCF_000690725.1 Stegastes partitus | reverse complement strand
GCATATTTGATGCCTTTTGCTGGTGATCACACAAAACAGAAGAATATCTTTAAACATCCTGTTGTTGCTGAGCCACTGCAGCATTTATAGTGAACTTCCTGTCTTGTCTTTCACTAAAAATATAAGTTCTATAGCGGTTTGATCAAATTAAGGTTAAATAATACGAACAAAAACACTAAATACAGACGTGTTTTCAATTTTGATCATCATGACTTGCAATTTCATCCCACTTACGCCTTTTTTAAAAATTTGCATTTCTTCCCAGAAAAAAACAGAAGAGGTCTAAATATCTGGACGACAACGTGGAGCTGGTGGTTGCTCAAGCGGCTCCACTGGTATTTATATTATTCACATTACATGATCATATTAGTAGTTGAATTTCAGGTGTTTGCTGCAACATTAAGCTTGTTTTTTCTGTTCTTTTTATTTAACTACATGGTAAGAATGATCCTGCAGAGACACGTTAGAGTATCTTGTGTGCTTTTATTTTACTGATTTCTTACCGTTTTACTGTTTAGTTAAAGACGGATTGGAGAAGACTTTATACCGCAAATACAACCTTAACTTCAAAAAAAGAAGAATTGTCATCAGTTTAACCAACAATATGTCTGGTTTCAAGTTTTTTTTTGTTTTTTTTTAAGCTGCATTTCAAATTTTGTGAAAGTTTCCTGGAAGATCAGGAAAAAGACGATAGATTGTAGAATGGCTTGGAAATTTGTTGGTCGTAAATGCAAATAAAATGACTAGTAGTAAAGGTTAACCTTGATTGGAATTGCTTTTGGGACGGCTGAAAAGTACTAAATGTCATTTCTGCATTGTTGACAGATGGATGACGGTCCAGCAGCAGAACATGATCGGATCCACGTCCAGGATGCAGCTGAGGGAGGAGCTGAGTCTTCCGGACTTGACGGTGACCTGAGACCGAAAGAGGTGGAGTACTCAGACCTTGATTTCTCGGCGATGAAGAGGAGGAATCCCACAGGGGCAGAGGAGACGCAGGACGCGGCGGACACGGAGTACGCTGAAATTAAAAAAGAAGCGAGAGAGGAGAGGCCCGGCGGCGGCGGAGAGAACGGTGACGTGGTGGAGGGCAGTTGGGAGGAGGAGGAGGAGGTGGTGGTGATGATGATGATGGGGGAGGATGAGGAGGCACAGCAGGGCATGAACGCTGAGGAGGAGGGGGGAGGCGAGAATGCATTCTAATGTGAGTGGCTGAAATCTGAGGTCAGGCGAAGTCGCATGAGGATGCTGTTTGCAAAGCATACAGTGAGACAAATTTAAAAAGCAGATGTGTGAGCTGTGTGTGGTTTGTTAGAAGATGATATAGAGGTTTTTTTTTGTGTGTGTGTGCTTGTGTGTTGGTGTGATGTAGAATTCCTTCGACAGAAAGGAAATCATGTGTATATATTTTCTTTTAAAAATGCATTAATTAAAGTGAGTAGGAGTAAAAGAAAGGATGCTGGATGGATGTGTTGTCTAGACAGAAGAGTAATGGTTAAGCAGTTGGGAGATTAGTTTCTCAAGTAAAGTGTTCTCATGTGATGTAGTTTAATGTGTAAATAACTGTCCTGTAAGTAGTTTATTTTTTTGTCATTGTGGGTTTTTATTTTTTTTAACCACCTCACTGGTATCTTGGCAAACGAAACAGAGTTACTCCATTCATCCAGCTACCAACACAATACCTGTTCTACCTACACCGTGTACAGAATCCAGTCATAAATTCACACAACTCTGACTTTAGCCTTCACAACTGAGCCACAAAACATAACAGGATGAATTAGCAGCTTTATGCTAATCAGTTCATCATCATAAATAAATGCAGCTACAATTTCATTTTTTTTAAAATAACACAGCGCGAACTAGAACGTCTATACTATCGAGTCCAGTTCATTTCTGTGATCAAATGTGTTGTGCCCCTTTTTTTGTCAATAAAATATAATCAAAACTTATTGTTTCCAGACAGATTTCTGCTATATTCATGTTGCGGCGAATGAGAGGAAAACACGGTTGCTGCTTTGGAAACAACATGCATTTTTGTTTTAAGTTGCCGGATATCAGAGGAGGAAGCTTCTAGGAGGTCTGACCACATGTTCACATGCCGACGGTCTTCAAGGAGGACGCTTCACACGTTTACCGTTCTCCATGCACCGGGTTACTACTCTGACAAGAGCACGATATAAATTCAATCCAACTTGAAAAATCTAATCTTGTTGCAGCGTTATGTCTCACTGGTGTTAAAGTGATTGCTGCTCTGTCTTGCTCGGTACTTCTCAGACAGAAGAGCACTGAAGATGTGGTCTTGTGGTGTAGTACACCATGAGAACGGGGAAGTTTGACACTGAACATATAACGAAGGCCTGTAACTGTAAGGAAGTATATAAATACTCACCACAGTGACTTCGCTGAGAGAAGTGACTGCGGATATACAAGTGGTGGCAGTTATCTACCCAGCATTTTATTAATCTGGCAGTAGAGATAGACTGATGCATTGCACGCAACAAGGCACAACTTACATGCTGCATGATCAACAAATATTCACGTTTCAATCTCTTGAGTTCTATGAAAATCTGCATGATAAGACAATGGTTAGAGAGAGTTTGTTTCTCTTATTTCTTGCCACAAACTTCCCTTTTTAACTGTTTTGTATCAGTTCACAGTTGGTAAAGTGGTACTAAAAATGGTTTCCTTTTATTTTATTGTTCAGTATTTAAGGTTAAAAAAAAAAAACTCCCACTTGAATGTGATGATATTGTGATAATAATAACGTCTGTATGAAGTTATGATGGTTTGAGTGTGGGAGGAGCAACGGTACTTTGCAATAAAAGCCTTTGCACAAAGAAGGAAGAGACACAAAAGTTTAAAAAAAAAGAAGAAGAAGAGTCACACAGCAGATATCACTGGTAAGTCCAGGAGACCAAACAAGCAGGTAAAACACAACATTTACTGAAAAAAAATAGAATAAAGAAAAGTCGTTCAAGATAGACTCTATTGACCTGAATGCTAGTTTAAAGCTTTATTATCAAACCCTTGGCTTTGTGTGTGCCATATGGCAGACTGTGGTGGCAAAGGGTTGGGCCAGAAATAACCAGATGGCACAGATGTTTAATTATTTGATGTTCAGAGGTTTTAGGAATTGAAACCCAAGGGAAAGACAGTAGTCAAATTCATTAACATCACTGTGGAATATGTAGAAAATGCAGAATCCTGTATTAGCATCTGTGTTGCAAGCTGTTGTGGCAACGCTCTGATCAACTGGGCTTCCTGTGTGTTTGTCATTTTAAAAAAAGTTTGTCTTTTCAAAGGAAAAACGTGCATCCTATTGAGAAAGCGGCCGAGTCTTATTCATCGACTCAGAATGATTGTTGTCGTCTGGATGACTCTGCTCTTCAAAGTGAGGAGCAGCAGTGCCAGCTCAGGTACAGTGCATCGCTTTATCGCAATGCTGCTGCTAGAATTCAATTCATATTGAATGCAGTTTCTTTGTTTTATTATTACTGTTGGAGCTACTAAATGCATCTTTTTTATTTTGCAAAAAATAAGGCCTCATAATAATTATCGTCATAAACGTTTAGCACTTTAAAATTTTTAACTTTTGCAGCTTTGCAGGTTGTTTAGGAGTCCAGCTTTTCTGTTTAGTGTCACAACCCGGCAAATAGGTTATGGCAAAAGAGGGGAGACGACACAGGTATTGCCAGATTTTAACGTAAGCTTTTATTAATTTCGAAGTGAGGTGTGTACGTCAGTGGTATCAGTAGTGTGGGTGCGGATGTCTGGATGCCAGGAGGCAATGTGGTGCCAAGTGTTGTCTGATGTGAAAACCAAACCAGAATGCCACAAACCAAAGTCGCAAGCGTGAGGAGGAGAGAGAGTAGGAGCTAAGGGGTAGGCCCTTTTGTAGCCTGGCCCAAGGGCGCTACGCAGGTAAGCCCGCCCACTCCAGCAGTCTAGGGACCTGAGGAAACAGAGCCAAACACAGACAGCCAATGTGCCCAACCAACGGACTAGGTGGGGCCGTCACATGAGCATGCACAATGAGTCTTGAATTAATAAAGCATTTATTTATCAAGGGTAAACCCACAATAACATTCACGACAACTTGCTGCCATTTTGGAATCTTCGCTGAACTGCATCAAACGGAGAGGAGAGATGTTTCTGTTACAACGTTTAGCCGATAGCGTCGCTGATACAGACATAAAGTGACTGAAATGTCCGTCAGCGTGATAAAATACTGATAAATTTAACATCAGCGCAACATCCATCACGGTTAGATCAACATCTCACTCGAACAGTTAAGACAGAAATTTAACAACACAACCTTTATGAAGTGAAGAACTTATTGAAGGATTGATGTATTAGATTGCTTTAGTACAGGGGTGTCCAATCCTGGTCCTGGAGGGCCACAATCCTGCATGTTTTAGATGATCAGGATCGTTATCAGGCTTCTGCAGAGCTTGATGATGAGCTGATCATTTGAATCAGGTGTGTTGGAAGAGGGGAACATCTAAAACATGCAGGATTGTGGCCCACGAGGACCAGGATTGGACACCCCTGCTTTAGTAGGTGTACCTAGAAAGCAGTGGAGGGTCGTGCATTTTACTCCTCGGCCTTCAGTGGCGTCCTACCTGAATCAAATCACCTCTTCATTATGACGCCACGACTATAGAAACCATCAGTATTATGCAGAAAGGCAGCGTAACAGAACGTTGCACTGCAGACTGGGGTCTCATGTAGTGAGAATGAATGCCATCACTAGAGCAAGAAACCCATTAAAATAATTCAACAAGTCTCCGTTAATTGTACCATATACATCATATCTAACAGGAGCATCAATATCAACCCAGTAAAATGACAAATATGTATATTTTACTCACCAAAACTTCAACTCCATCCTCCTTTCTTTCATCCTGAAGAGTTGAATCACTCTGTTGAGCAGCTAATCCGTGTTTCACCTCCAACAATCAGTCCTGTTCTATCTCCATGGAGGCTGATGCTGAAAGTTGCTGTCCAGTCGTGTTTCTGGGATAAGTTTTAATTCACTTTAGGGCTGAGAATGTCTGCTTAATTAACATGAAAAAAACAAACAAACAATACTTTTATGAAAGTTTTAGCTTGTGCAGGTCGCTACAGATACGAACCGCTAGCTGTGGCTGAGCTCTCTGACCAATCAGAGGACGTGAAAGTGTCATCGTAGGCCAGCTAGCTGGTCCTGGGACCACCAACTCTCAATCTGATTGGTTAACAGTTTCATTACAATGCGTTTTAAGCTACAGGCGCCTGCGCTTTTGACTCTGAAGGCCTCAGGGCAGATTTCTGTGACCCTGGTAACACACGATGGCTGAAATATGATTGGATAAAAGCTGTAATATAAACATATATAGCTGGAGACACCACAGCCCAGAGACACGCTATGAAATGAAGAGAACTGCTGGGAATAATGTGAAAAGATTAAAATATTAAGTCAGTGATTGTGATAGAGTTCAGGCCAGCAGAGAAGGCCTCGGTGGCCCTGACGGCACATCACTGCTAAAAAAGCTGGCTAATTATTGTTTATTTTGCACCATTTGAACTAATGATGGGCTATTAAATAATAACCACAATCACACTGATATATCGAGTCTCATTTTCAGAACCACACCGCTATGCCCTCTATTCACTTCCTCTTTGTAGGTTACCAAATTGACATGACAAAGAGCCTCACGTCCTCTCACCTGATTCCACCACTAACATCCTGACTGCAAATTTTAATTCTGCTCTCGGGTTCCCTCTTCAGATCTGAGCAGAAAGCCCTCGGTGATGATTCCTGCCCTGACAGAGGGGCATCAGGCCACGCTGACCTGCACCGCGCCCGCTCGTTGCTCCGGATCGGATCCTGAATTCGCCTGGACGTGGGGAGGAACAGACCGGAACAGCACAGGGAACGCCACAGACAGTCAGGGACGAACGTCGACTTTGACATTTCAACCTTCAGCCGAACACCACAACGCTGCGGTCACCTGTAGGGTGCGCTGTACAGGTAACCAGACTACAGAGGAGGAGGAGACGGTGACTCTGAATGTAACCTGTGAGTAAAACATCTTGAAGTGTTTTTCTTCTACTGTATGTCTCTAGTTTTTTGCTTTATTTGGGGGCATCATCGTGGCTGCTTATCTGAAACTTTCTGACCTCCCACCTTCCTGTTACAGTAGCTTCAGAGCTGTTGCACTGACTGAGCGTTCCATTTACAGCTTTTAAATTGAGCGACTTCTGTTTCAATTCTTTAAATTTCAAGCAAAGGTTCACTTCAAATTCAAAACTAGTTCCTGGAAGTTGTTTTTATGGGTCGCTTTACGTTTCTCTCTTCCTCATTCACTATAAACTCTCTCCTGCAATGCTCTTAAAATGATCAAATATCAATAACTAGCATCGTTTCAGAGGCTTTAAGCTGATTCCCAGCCTCGAACCGGAGCTGTACATAAGTTTGTGTTGCCTGATGAACTTTTTATTTGTCCAAAATTTTGTTTCAAAGATGTCAAGAAACCTGAAATCACTGGAACCAGGACTGTGAAGGAGGGCGATGCTCTGAATCTGACCTGCACCGCCGACAGTTTCCCTCCAGCCGTCGTCACGTGGACGAAACACGGCGCGAACAAAAGCCTGATCAATGACACTGAACCTGACTTGAATAATGGCACTGGAACATCCGCTCTCATCATTCAGAACGTGACAACAGAAGATTCTGGGCAGTTCGTCTGTACAGCAAAACAGACGAACAACAGTCTCATAGAAAAAGTTGAGATCACAGTGAAGGGTAAGTGCATTAGAAATGTTCTTTATCAGCATTTTTACATAACTGTCCTTGGCTTTATATTTAAGTTAACTTCAGCAGTTAAAACCTAAAACATGCTGCAGCACAGAGCCAGAAACAATGAAAACAACATGTGTGTGTAGGCACAAAATCGTAGTTTAACCTCTTAAGACCCATCATTTTTTTATTTGTATTAGCTATTTGACCTGATCAAACAGAATTTAGAGAGAGAATTTTAAAAAATTATAAAGAAAATAAAAATATATATAAATTAAAAAATGTAAAAAAATATTTTAAATATGAAAAATTAAAATTAAAAAAATAACAATAATAAAATGAAAATTAACTACTGTGGTAATGTAACCCAAAATGTGATGTCAGGTCTTAAGAGGTTAGTGCTACTGCAAGGATTTAATTTAATTTGCCTTAGATCATCATTATCTAATATCTAATCATACTTCATTATAATCTCGTTGTCTATCACAAGCACAAACAAGCATCGGAAAAGTTTCCAAGATGTGTCTAGCTTTAGCCACGTTTTCAGAGCAGAAAATCTGTTGCCTGATTAAATTCTTGAAATTCAAATCGAAAAACTGTATTTATTCCTTGGTGGTAATTCAAAGGCACATAGAGCAGTTGGACACAGAACAGTAGCAACAACTGTACAGTCGCAGTAGCTGCCATGTTGTAGGTGAAATAGGATATAATCAAATCAAAAAATAGAATATGGTGAGATAAAGAATAAAAAATTAAAATACTGTATTGAGCAAAATATCGTATTTGTATATCAAAAATATTGTCTTGAACGTGTAAGGAAACATAGGACCACTGGAGGGCAGCGTTAGGAATTTTGCTCCATCTCTTTTCACGTGAACTAAAGTTGGCTCAAACCACAGACTGTATAAAAGATGGACGTAGCAACCGGCCCTGAAAAATGAAGCCAACCTGGAAGTGTCAAAAACCTGCAATATCACTACGTCCGCTAGCTGCTGGCTCCAAAAAGCCCTGGCTCCCATAGACTGGAATTGGAAAAGAAGTTATCACAGATCACTACATTCCTACAGCTCAGGATTTTTTTTAAAATTAGTTTTCATGGTCAAATCCAGAGATCAGGTGGTCAATCTGAAAATAAATCAATACTGAATTTTTTAAAAATCTTCAACATTTTGCGGGGCAAGGGGCGTGGCTGGCTTGATTGACAGTCGGCAGCGACGATGCAGACGAAGCGAGCAGAAGGCGGTAAATGTGGGCGGACAGAGAGGGCCCGCCTCTCAATCCATCTGACCAATCGCTGCTCCTATGGCTCCGCCCCCCTCCGACGATTTTTGCGTCACTGGCTCCAAAAATCCAAGATGTCAACCAGGAAGTAGCAAAACCCTGGCTTCATTTTCTCAGTGCAGAAACCAACGGGTGACGTCACGGTAGCTACGTCCATCTTTTATACAGTCTATGGCTCAAACACAAACTGTAACTGCTTCTCATGAGTAAACTTGTGAGCAGCTTCCTTATAAAGAAAAATCAGCTGAGCACTGAATGCTTGTGTTTGATGTTTCAATTCTGCTTCCTCGCAGCGCAACCAAAGATCCTGAACGGGTCTGGATGTGAGGTGCAGTCGGAGGTCTTGACCTGCGTGTGCATCAGTCAGGGTTTTCCCTTACCCGCCATCGAATGGCCTCTATTGGAGAACCTCACCGACTACTTTGTCCTTACCGCCGTGTCAAACCACACAATCAACAGCACCATCATCCTGTCCGCTAAAGGCCACAGCGACACCTCTGCTGTTTGTGTCAGTCGCAGCAAAAATGGAGAAACAAAAGGGAACCTCATTGTCAACGAAGCAGCAGAAGAAGGTAGCCGCTCGTCATGTGAATGCGTCTTTGATCTCCCTCTTCAATTTGTACAAAATGTGTAGATTCAATGCACATCTGTTAACTGTAGATCAAGAAGCTGGGTTTATTTTTTCTAACAACTTGTTCCTGATTGTAGGTCAAAGCGTGAAATGGTTCAGAATTGTTACCCAACTGGAAACTGTCATCACATTTTTGATTGGCACAGTGTTTTCAGCGATCATTTTCTGCTTGGCGTGGACATGCTGCAGGTACGCTATCAAGTGTTTTGTAGGAATTTTGTGCTTTGCATGTGCATAATGTCGTAGCGGTTGTTAAAATATGCAAGCGAAAGCATCTCAATATTGTCTAAATGTCAGAACTTGGAAAAAGATTAGAAACAGAGGATGTTTGGAAATTGTGTTAAGAGGGGCAAAATATACAAAACCGCAAGAATGGGGCTTTTAATGTGTGTTGAAATGTTGATATAATAGTTAAACATGAAACATGGGCGGCTGTGGCTCAGGTGGTAGAGCGGCCTGTCCTCGGCGGTTCGATCCCCTCCACAGTCGAAGCGTCCTTGAGCAAGACACTGAACCCGAAGTTGCTCCCAATGGCAGGCTAGCGTCTTGCATGGCAGCTCTGTCGCCATTGGTGTACGAATGTGTGTGAATGGGTGAATGAGAAACACATTGTAAAGCGCTTTGGGTAAAAGCGCTGTGTAAGTGTTGATCATTTACTATTACTTATTTCTTCACAGAAATAGAAACAAGAAGACTCATGGAAATCTGGCTGAGACTGTGGAGATGGGGATGATTCAGGAGGATCCACTGGTATTGTTATTTATACAACAATATGTTTTATGTTTGCTAAAGCCCCAGTGATTAGGATTGTGCTTTGGTGACATCTAGTGGCAGCATGGGGGAAGTACAGTATGCAAAACAGCAGTGCAGGAGTTCAGACTGAAATGAACTGAGTTTGGTCCGGTGCTGTAGCAGCTGATTAATGATCCGTATCATTTGTGTAATACCTGACAGATAGTGGAAGATGATCAGATCCAGGACCTGGAGACACTGGAGGAAGCAGAAGCTACAGCAGCAGGGAAATCAGACGTCGAGTACTCCGATATTGATTTTTCCCTGTCAAAAAGAAAAAGTCCAGCAGAGGCAGGAACCACGGAGACGGACTACGCTGAAATCAAGAAAGCAGCAGCGGTGGAGGGAGATGAGGGCCAGGTTCTAGGTGAGGATGAGGAGACTAAGCATTGTCCACCAGAAGAGCAGGACGGGGAGGATGTGGCAGTGTATTCCAATGTCCAGGACATAATGGGTCAGGTTTAAAACTGTCATCTGCTGGAGGATGTTGTCATTTCTGTGATTTGTTCTGATGTAATGTCTTCTTGCTGTTATGTGTGAATGCCATGTGTGCAGTTTCTACCGTGGTGGTTGTGATTTTTTTTTATTAGTTTTCAAAAAGTGAACTTCTAAAACTGTACAGCTTACTTGGTGAATCAACTCTTGAGCAGATGTGACCACTGCACAGTAGATTACAACCAGCACATATAGTTCTCAATAATGTGCAAACCATACGTTACATAACTGTAGCTTCTCATGACTTGTGTGAGCACACCGAGTACTGAAAATACAACGAAAAGCACAAAAAATAAGTTAAAAAAAGTTGACGAAATGCTCACACTTTAACTACTTCAGGAGACTGAAATCATGTTTGATTAATGGGAGATTATTATTTGTTTCTTTTCCATTTAAGACACGGTGTACAAAAGGGTTCTTGGTTTAGAAAAATGTAGGAGTTTTGTAGTATAAGATCCTAATTTCAGAAACCTGGGTAAACCTTTATCCTGGTATCCATGTTTACATCTTATCCAGAATTTGGTGTCTTTCTTTGTATGTTAGCATCTAAGTCCTCACAGCGTTTACGCGGTGATAAAGCAGTGCTTCATTTTCAATGCAACATCATTTACGTATCTTAAAAATCAAAATTGCATCACTTCTCAAAATTGCCATTATTTTCAAGTTGACAAGGGAAGTGCTTCTTCTTATGAACAAAGACAAACAGTAGGGACAGCATCAGTACTACAGACCCTGAGGTAGAGACTCAAAGCAGCAAAGGTGAACACTCCTGTGATCACTGACACAGAACTGAGTACCTGTGATTTCCTCCTGCTCTAATTGCATCAATATGGTTATAAAATGACCGAACCTTTGTCAGTTTTGGACCTATGGTTTGGTTCTATTTGCATGTCTGCATAGAAAAGAAACGCCAGAGTTCATCATCAAGCCCAGCAGCAACAAAGGGTCGCCATCCCTGTCTGCTCTGAGCCAGCTTCTGAAGGGTTCCCCATGTGCTGTAGGGTCTTGAGCTCCCCTTCCACAGTCCAGTGCCAGATGTTCTTGGGTTGTCCTCGCTTCCCTCTGGTGTCCAATGTTGGGCTGTGCGAGTGGTGTTGCCCTACTCTCTGCCGAAGGATTGCCATCTTGTCATGGGCTATGCTGCCTGGAGATTCGTCTCCTGGCAGGGCCATCCATGCCAGACAGGTCAAAGAGTAGAGGCCTGACGAAGCGTGATCCACTGGTCCTCCAGGTTGGGGGTTGGACACAGGACTAACAATCCTGTTCTGTAAAAACACTCCTGTTACGGAAACAGCAACAGAGGAAATTGACTCTAGAACTGCCAGAGGAACTGAAAAGTTGACTGTCAGACATAAAAGAGATGGAAGAGGATACACAAATATCAATGACCTTGTAAAATTCAGTGGAAACACGAACCACAGCAGTAATCAAGAAGTTTATAAGAGGTCATAGTGCCACTAGTCAGAGCTGCAGTCCAGGCTATCCTATTTAGCTTTGCCTCGTACAGGCTCTACATGCAAACCAAGCTCTGAACACACAGACGGCCAAGTGCTCCAGATTTGACAATGTGATCACTCCTGGAAATTGGAGTTTCTGTCATGGCTCAGGTTGTGTGAAGGAATGAATGGTGTCAGAGAAAAAAAAAGAATCTTTGGCAAAAAACAGCAAGAATAAACTTTGCTAAATAATGTTTAAAGAAGCCTCGTGGATATAAGGAGCATATACGTTGGTCAGAAGAGACCAAGAAACACTTTGTCAGCTCAGATTGGGTCCAGCGTGTTCGGTATGAACATCACAGCGAATGCATAGTCCTGACAATGAAGCACAAAGGTGAGAGTGTGACGATGTGAGACTTCACGAGTACAGAAGTTATTGGGGAGATGATATTATAGGTGCCTGTGGATATACTGAAATGCTTATCGACAGGACGACTCCCAGTCTGTAGAAGCTTGCTGGAAGACAGATGATGACCATCCAAAGCACACTGTCTCCTGACTTGAATCCAGTAGAACAACTTTGGGGTATTTTTTAAAGAGAAAAACTAGAGTGGCACACCCCACGAAGAAAAAAAAACTGTCCCTGAGGAATGGCAGAGCATCCATCCAGAAATGTGGTATTCACCGAGCTAAAGGGGAGGAGTCTGTCGTAGAAATAAAGGTGAACAGAGAGAGAAAACAAAAAGGTTTAAATCTCAGGAAGTGCTGACTTTTATCACACTTACATCAACCTGTAGGCATGTATTGTGTAATGAATCTAAAGTGTTACTTTCAATTTCACTTGAGCCCATATATCCTGTTATTCAACTTACAAATAACGTGTTTGCTTTAATGTGATTTGAATTACATGACGTTTATTCACTTTTGTTGTATTTTCTTTTTAAACATACACTGTATTTTGGGAGCAGTTAGAACAGTTTTCTCTTTTGAAAGCACATAACTATTTAATCTTTAGCATTTCAGAGAAACTGCACCTTTGACTTCTAATTAGTAAGAATGGACTAAAACAATGTTTTATTTAGTTATTGGCCATTTGATCAGTTTTGATGTTTTGAATTTAAGTTTAATTATCTTGCATTTTAACTAAACATATGCTGCATAGCGGTAAAGGAAAACACATTTACACAGAATTGTATCTGCCGTCAAATTGGGGGAAAAAAAAAAATTAGTGTGTGAGAGGATGTGAGCTAAAAATAGCGTCTGAAGCAGCTTGAAGATATTTTGCATGCTGGGTTCCTCTTAAAAGGACAAAGTGAAACTCTGCAAGGTGGTTCACGACTTGTTGCACACCGCCGTCAGTTTTATTAATATTACTTTGTTCCTCTTTATTGGTAAAGCTCATGCAATCGCTTTTATGGTAAATGAGACGAACAAAACTGTCGGAATGCCAGTTCTGTTTGTGTGTGAAAGAGAAATGGGGTTAAAGTACAAACGCAGATGTAGCATTGTTAGCGTTAAAGCATCGCATACCCTCCCTATGGTGTATAGTAATATTTTAACTGCTAAAACTACGAGCTGAGGTCTTCATCTTTTGTTTAAGTTGGTCAGATTTGTGTTGACCATTGTGGGCAGGAGGAGGAAAAGGTTTCCTGTCGATTTGCAGTTCATTAGACTACTACAGTTCTATGATAAACTCTACTGTTATGACGGTAAAACACACACTGTATCCTCCAAACACATCAGACTACGGTACATCAAGACTAAACTGCAAGTTCTGCCAAATTGTGGCCTCCTTTCTTTGAACACTTGCCACAACTTTTGGCAGAAAGCAGTTTTGAAAGATACTGTACATGTTACTGCATAAATAAAGCTTCAATTTTTTAAAAAAGCAAATTGTGTAATTGTGTGTGTTATGTGCTTGGACAGGTGTGTGCATCCTCGCAGGCTACAGCCAGTAGCTTTACATACACACATGCACGTATGTGCTTAAACTGATTTTTTTGGGATTAAGGCTGAGCTTACAGGATTAGAATGTTCCACGAGCTGGACGGACACCTGAAATAGATCAGCCCGACGCTGTCAGTGCCTCAGAGCTGCAGAACAACCAGCAAAGTATTTCAACCGGAGAGCTGCTTCTGCTCCGTACGCACAGGTGAGTGTGTGTAGTGTTCATGAATGGAGATTAATTCAAAGCATTTTTAATATGTCATTACTTGATTATTACATGGGCCTCATGTTGGGATGAGTAGTCTTATATTACAACCTGTCATGTAGATGTAATTATGATATATTACAGCAGTGGAGGAGGTGGAAGTGTTCAAATTCTTAAGTAAAACAACCAAAACAACAATGTGTAAAATACTCTATTACAAGTAATATATTTAAAATCCTACTTGAATCAAACCAGTACTGCTTCAGTAAAACACCCCATGTGACTGGGATATGGCTAAATTTACCACATCAGCTTTTTAGAACCTTCTGATCAAATCTGCTTTTAACTTTCTCTTATTTTAATGAGCTTTTCTTTAAAACTAATTTCTTTCTTCAAAACAACAACAACAACACCAAAATCTGAATTTACCTTCTTTGGGACCCAAACAGGGGCTGCAAGGTGGCTCGGTGGTTAGCGACCCTAGTGAGGACTAAGCAGAGTATAGATAATGGATGGATGGGACCAAAACATTAAATGAACCCTTTTGCGAAAACATTTATTCAGTCTTAACGTTTTGCATTTGTATGTTTAGTAACTGTACCTACTAAATGAATGCATGGGACAGTTCAAGAGCAAGTCTCTCCTCCATCCATGTGTTAGTTTCACTTATGAGCTATTATACACAGTATTTATTCATTGCAGTCTTCATTTTTCCACAGCAATGGCTGATGTCTTCAGAGGCCTAAACCTCCTGGAAACCCTCAAAGAGTCAATAGAGAACAACAAGTTATCCGACGTCAAGGATGCAGTGGAAGACCTCCTCATCAGTAGGATCAACTTAGCTGTGGTGGGGGACCGTGGAGATGAAAAAGCCTCCTTCATGAACTCTCTCCGTGGCCTCGGGCCTGGTGATGAGGGAGCAGCTCCTTCTCCATCCCCAGCTGCCCCAGAGGAAGTGGCGGGCTACCCCAACCCTAAACACCCTGATTTCCGCCTGTGGGACCTGCCGCCTGTCCCGACCGCATCCCCATTTGAACCAGAGGGATACATGGATAGAGTGAAGTTTCTCCGCTACAATGCCGTCTTTATGACGTTCGCACAGACACCACATCCCAACAGTGTGCAGGTTTTCCTGGAGGCTCGTTCACTGCAGCGGCAAACTGTGTACTTTCTTCTCTTGGCTTCTGTGAAAGACACAGAAAAGAACCTGGAAGAAAAAAGGAAAGCCAGCCTGGAAGTGCTGACATCTCAGGGCGTGGCGCAACCTAAAGTCTACCTGGTCAAACCCTCTACCCTGGAGAAGTGTGACTGTCCTGGCCTGTTGGAGGACATGGGTAAGGACCTGCCGGAGATCCGAGCCAACGCCCTGCTCTTGGCTCTACCGACACTCACCTCGACCCTGGTCACCCAGAAAAAGGAGGCATTCAAAGCGCTAGTATGGGCGGCCGCCTCGCTATCTGGTGGCATGTCCGCTATTCCTGTACCCATGGTGGCCTCTATGGTGGACTCAAGCGTAGCGGTGCGGATCCTGACAAAAGCACAATTATCTCTGTGCCTGGACGATGAATCGGTGGAGCGACTGGCCCGGCAGCGTGGCCTTGAACCCGCAAGACTTAAAGGACTGCGGACTTGTGCACTTTCGGCAGAGGTCACTAAAGGGGAAGTGAAAAGTCGTCTGACGGCGGCTGAGAAGGACTTGGCCACTGTTTCGTCGAAGCTACTGGAGATGGCAATGCCAAGGCACGCCCGTTCTGCCAGCCGCTCCTTCGCCGCCATGATGCAGGCTTTGAACGGTGCTGTTGATGAAATGGCTGCTGATGCTGAGAAGATAGTGACTGCTGCTCTTGAAGACGGGAAATGATTTTTTTTTGTTTTCGTGGGGGGAATTTCCTGTTTAGTTGTGGTTTACTTTTGAAATATAAGAAACACGTAGTTAATGCAATATTTCCAAATCTTTTGATACAGTCTGTTTTCATGCTAATAGCACTAATAAACACTGTAAATAACATAAATCCTGCAAATAAATGCCAAGTACTGTAAGTTGCTGTTTGCCTGTTGGAAAGACTTCACTCACGTACCCTGAGCACAAATCTTAAATAGAGGAAGTGAGAGGAAGTGAGAACCAGTTCAGCTGCTGAGCAAGTTGCTGGGACAGAAATATTTAATCACTTTCATCAGTACAAGTCAAGATTGTGCACGATGGCTTTCATGGGCATGCAAATTCTAGAATAAGCCAAGTTCCCTTTTTCTTCTAAAACTTTACTGTTTCTTTAGAAGGGTTAGTGAGTTCTGCTGTGAGTGAATCCTGTGAGGTAAGAACAAGCCTGTTTCTATCTTTTGGTTTTATTGATTCCCTGGTTTAATTCAGAAAGTAATCTCATGTTTGTAGATCCTGATTTTAGGGCGTTGCAAAGGTACAACACGGAGAATCTTTGATTTAGAAAGAGGCATCTTGGTGAAAAAGGGAAATATTTTTAATCGTTAGTGATCTAAAAAAAAAATTACCTCCTGTTTACAAGTGTACTGGAGTATTTAATTTTAATTTTTTTTAAAATTAGCATTACATTTACATTATGGGAGGATAACTGACTTAATCAGTAAATTAAATGCACTATATCGTTTGGACTCTTAATGTACTTTGAATGCATGGCTGGTGAAGCAGGCAGCAGTTATTTTAAAACAACAGATGGCAAGTAAATGTTCCTCCAAATCACATTTTAGGTATTATGTGAAAAAAAAAACCCTCAAACTCTAGCGTATCACTCGACAAACGTTCGTTTCTGACTCTGATGCATCGAGTCACACTAACTAGAACAATACAACGAGGAAGCGTCGACATCTTCTCCTCTCGATGTCTCCTTCCGTAAGACGAAACCATCAATCGTGCAGCTGTAGTCGGATGCAAAAAAAAGGATCGTGTTTGTGCTTCAGAATTTCTCTAATCACAAAACAGTTGCTCTAATCGTTCTCAGAAAAACCAAACGTAAGTGGAGGAAGAGAAATCTTCACAGCAGCTGATTTGCATTGAAAACAAGAAGTGCCTGGTGAGGAGGATTCAAGTGTACGCTCAGATTTCATGATACAAAAATGAGCTGTGGTTATGATGTGTGCAGTCACGTTCACACGCAAGTTTGTTCTGTTTCAGGGATTCAGTTTTTATACTGTGCGAAGATGAACGCTCGCACAGCCTGGTGCTTGGTGTTCCTGGCCCTAATTAAAAGTGGGTATTCCACAACTTCACAGTGATATCTGCTTTGTAATGATATTTTGCACTGAAGTCGTATTGATCAGCTGACTTTTCCGTTTATTCTCCACCACAGATTCGTGTAACCAACACAACCCCTTTAATCTAGAACAGAAGGAGCTGACGGCTAACGAGGGGGCCTGTGTTGAAATCATATGCAAAGTTAGGGTGACTATTTATGCTGGTAACGCATACTGGTTTTGGATGAAGGACCCAATATGGACTGGGTCAAATTTTACAGGCACCGTTATATACAGTACAAATCAGAAAGTACGTCCTGTTAGTCCAGGCTTTGCAGACAGAGTGAAATTTACTGGCTCTACAACTCCAACATGGGCTTCTCGTGACTCAAACCCAACGTGCAGTGTTTCGATCTGCAACCTGAAAACAACGGACAGTGGACAGTACATTTTCAGATATGTAGGAGACAGTAAATCTTCAATATGGAAGGCTATACCAGAGATGACACTCAATGTTACGGGTGAGTAAAGATCAGAAGACAAGAAGATGCACAAGGAGACGTGTTAAACTAATGAATGCATGTGTCAGATTAGTGAAGACTGAATAAAATCACGTTTACTTGAAATGAAGACTTTTTATTTTTGGAATTTTGAGGTAAATTGCAGGAATATATGAACAAATTAGTGGCGCTGAGAAAAAGTAATTTTTGAAATTAGGTTTCATGGGATGGTTATTACATGAAAATAAAAGAACTGATAAATGAGAATTCATAACATTTTTTTTTTTTAAATAATAATCAAAACTACTCAAAATGGAGTACAGCTTTCCTTCACTTTTCAGTGTCTTGGTGGGATTTTGATGCCAGATAGAAAGGCAAATGTTACCAGATCCCTCATTTGCACATCTCTTTACCCAGAATAGCTTGATTTTATGAAAACTTTGCGATAGGAGAGCATTATTTTCCAGGGACTCTCCAGCTTTAGAAGACTGTAGCTCCATGTAGCCACCACCACCATCAATTACGACTCGGCAGCAGTTTTGCTTAATCGTCATGCTGCAGTTAACTAGAAATTATTTCTCCATAAAATGCATCCATTCATCTTCACTGGAAAGTAAATTTATTCCAATTACATAATACTACATTTATTTAGCAGCTTTAGTTAAGTTTTAAAGATGAAGGTTTTACCAAATGAATAAAGCAACAAACTTTTAAAACACAACACAGTTTTACAAATTAAACTTGCCAACTTTTTTTGGCTTCTGACATCTTACAAAAAGCAGCGAGTAGTCGGGGTCACGCTTCAGATGTCTTTGAGTGTTAACAGCTGCAACAGATAGTGATTTTAATTTATTTATTTTTTATTTTTTTGCTCTAAACTTCTCAAGTTGTTTTGTTAAATGTTCAAATGATCCAACAACTAAATCAGTAGATTTGTATTAGTATTTTTTCCTCCAAAACACTACTTTTACTTTAATACGATTGTCAGTGCAGGACTTTTATTTCTAATATAATATTTTCCCATTGCTGTATCGGTACTAATACATGAGAAAAAATGATCTGAATTCTTCTTCCACTGCTGGTATTCATAACAGCACCGTGTTATACCTACACTATACACTTATTACACTCACTGTTACCTTTCTGATGTTGTCTTTCTGTTTCAGCGAATCCATGCCCGATCACTTTTCAGCAACCGC
The DNA here is from genome assembly GCF_000690725.1 of Stegastes partitus. Taxonomy (NCBI): domain Eukaryota; kingdom Metazoa; phylum Chordata; class Actinopteri; family Pomacentridae; genus Stegastes; species Stegastes partitus. The sequence goes on along the minus strand of NW_007578413.1, from coordinate 478,307 downwards.
CAGTCGTGAAGGAAAATGACAAAATAACGCTCACGTGCTCCACATTGAATACATGTCCTTTAAAGGCAAGCAATGTAATTTCAGTCAAACCACCCTCAGGACAACTCGCAGACAAAGAAATTTCAGAGTCCGCTAGAAACACCACCCTCAGCTTTACAGCCAAATGGTGGAATGATGGAAATGTGTTTACGTGCCAAACACGAGGAAACACGGACGACTATTTGACCCGGAATATCAGCATAGTTGTACAATGTAAGTTCATAAAGTTGTTTGTTTGATTATTGAGTCAAAAGTCAACAGCGTGTCTTTTAATATATGAACAAGCAACACAAATCGACCTTGTGCGTGCAGTACATCTGAATTGCATTCGCTTTTATGCACAGTTTGCATGTTTTCAAACATTTTAGCTACATGTCAGTACGTAACTTTCTCAAAATTACATATGTGGAGTGTAAAATTTGTGCAAAACTGCTGCTTGGCTAAATTTAAAGCCATAACTCTTTACTGAGATTATGTTGTTTCCATTCTACACGTTTCATCTGCTTAAACTATCATCGTGTGCTCTCTACGTGTAGACTGATTTCTCCTCATTTGTACTGGCACAGATGCTCCTAAATACACATCCGCTACGATCAGCCGTCGAGAAATCAAGGAGGGAGACTTTGTGACTCTGACCTGCTCTGCTAAAGGACAACCCAGCCTCAACTTTAGCTGGTTTCGAAATGGTGAAAAGCAATCCTCAGAGGCCAAGTGGATGATACCATCAATTCAGGCATCACAGAGCGGATTGTACTACTGTAAAGCTGAAAACAGTCTTGGTGTAGGAAGCTCAAGAGGAGTCACTATTAATGTCACATGTTAGTATTTTTAATTTTCTTTCTTTTTTTTTTTTTTTTTCAACATTCCCATTAACAAATCACCACATTTTGTATTCACAGCCGGGAAAAAATGGCAAATTTAAATGGCAATCCTGCATCATTTTGTACTTACCAGCACTGTATTCTCAGTGGGTTGTTGCACTGTATCAACCTAAAGAAATGCTGAACTCTTATTTTTCAGATCCCCCTGAGGTAGAGGTACAGATTTCAAAGGAGCCTGCAACACCCGCTGCCATTAATAGAGGAGATAAAGTTACTTTGACATGTCATGTAAACAGAAGCAACCCTTATCCTTCAAGATTTGATTGGAAAAAAGATAATAGATGGATAAGAGGAAGTTGGACATATGTTGTTAATAGTATCAAACCAGAGGACAGTGGCAGCTACACATGTACAGCTTCTAACACCGCAGGTTCTCGAACATCAACGGCACGTCTTCTTCAGGTTCAATGTAAGTTTCACATCTCCTTGTGCTGTATGCAGTTAAGGCCAAAATTATTCATACCCATGCCTGGCTGGTTATAGTGACTCAACCATTAGACTTCTTTAGGCTGAAAATCACATAAAAAGAACATTAAATGCCATGTTCTGGTTAGCACCATTGCCTCGCAGCTAGAAGGTCGCCGGTTCGCGTCCCGGTGAGGACACCCTCACCGGGATATGAATAGGGTATGAATAGTTTAAAGAAAGGTATTCTTTGTTTAAAACAAAAACGTTCACAAAAACATTGAAATCAAATGCGTAACATCTCCAGTATGATGTCGTAGGATCTTTTGTCACTTGTTGATGACATTCCCAGTTAGTTCCATTAGAAATTCCTTACAAATGAAACTTTAGCATGGGTATGAGCAATTTTGGGCCTAACTGTTCGTCAGTGATGATGATGATGATGATGATGATGATGNTAAGTGTAGACCTGTGATAGACTGGTGACCTGTCCAGGTGAACCTGCCTTCACCCTGAGTCAGCTGGGATAGACTCCAGCCCCCCGTGACCCTAGTGAGGATTAAGCGGTGTATAGATAATGGATGGATGCCGACAATTGTTGCACACTTAGAGAAAACTTCAGCTTCTGTGCCATTCCAAACAATCCTGGGAATTTCTACCAGACTACCAGAGCTTTCTGATGCAGTTTTGAATGAGAATCGCTGACGCAGTAGTTAGCTTAGTCAGCTACGAGTCAACTGAAAACCATGAGAGAGCTGTGCTTTGTGGATGCTCACAAGCCAGATAAAGGAAATGAAGCAATATGCAAGTGTTTTCAAGCATTAGAAAGTACAGGAATGGACAATAACCGTAGTGCGAGAGGCCAAGAAGAATCCAACCAAGACCATCCTGATGAATCAAAGCAATTCTGGTGTTCGAGGCAGACGCTACAATCAACACAGCACAAAGCTGGTCTCCCTGGACAATGACGAAGGGGGACCCACTGCTCCAAGACAAAAAAGCTCACCTGGACAAAGAAGAAAGCTTTTGATTGTCAACTTTTTTTTCCTTCAGATGACACAAAAATGGAATTTTGGGGAAGCAAGAACAGCAGTTTTATTCTGGCAGAAGAAATGAGAGGACATTTAACCCAGACGTCACCATGCCAACAGCCAAGCACGGTGGCGTGAATGTAAAGCATTACCTAAAGAAAGTCGGTCTTTCACCCAATTGGCCAGACGACCAAAGTAAATGGTATCATGAGAAACGGGTACCACATAAATATTCTGGAGGAGAACATTAGGTCATCCACAGAGAAACTGACTGATGATTTGAAACGGGCAAAGTAGCAGAGAAAAGGTTAACAGAAGACAATATGAAGAGTTCATTTGCAACAACAGATAACTCCATTTTTGCAGATTTTCAGATTTTTTTTGTTGCTGTTTGCTTGAGATGATATGAATCAAACTGAAGTTGAGTGTATTTAACTCAGTAGAAATGACAAAAATAGACATAACTGAAGTTTGATTGATATTGTGTCAGTTAGATGATAGAAAAATGGGTTTTCTGAAGGTTTGTGAAAACGGAGTTATCTGTTTTTGCAAATGAACTCTTCATTTGCATATTATGGAGTTGTCCAATCCCATCGAGATTCTGTGATAAAGGCTTTGCCACTAATTGCCTACAAAGGGTATGAATAGTTTAACGAAAAGTATTCTTGGTAAAAAAAAAAAACGTTCACAAAAACATTGAAATCAAATGCGTGACATCTCCAGTATGATGTCGTAAGATCTTTTGTCACTTGTTGATGCCATTCCCAGTCAGAAGAAACCCAGTGATCCAATAGAAATTCCTTACAAATGAAACTTTAGCATGGGTATGAGCAATTTTGGGCCTAACTGTTCGTCAGTGATGATGATGATGATGATGATGATGAT
>NW_007578413.1:470899-474906 GCF_000690725.1 Stegastes partitus | reverse complement strand
ACCTGTGACACTGACGCGTATCCACCTCCATGGTACTCCTGGTACAAACTGACTGGCTCCTCACAGTGGACATACATGTCAGGCGAAAGGAGCCTGACTTTCCAGAGCGTCCAAAGAGCAGATGAAGCATGTTACAGATGCAACGCAACCAACACCATCGACACGGGGGATTTTAGTGAGCTTGTGTGCATAAAAGTGCTGTGTAAGTAACTGAGGTTTCTCTTCATGTTTATATTTCATAGACTGACATGAGAAGGGTATCAGTATTTACATCTAGCTCTTGGTAGACAACAAACAAATGTCAAAGCTGCAAAAGCTGACTTCCCCTCCATAGACTGCACCTGTAATATCACACGACGTGCTGAAAATAAATCAAATCTTTGCTGAAAAACACACTCACAGCTGCTTCTTCTCCACAGTTCCTCCCACCGGAGTCACGCTGTCTATGGACAGCGAAGTCACAGAGAATCAGACCGTCACAATCAGCTGCACCGCTGAAAGTTTCCCACTGTCATGTTTCACCGTAACAAGGCAAGGCTCATCACAGTCCCTGCCTTCAGATGGAAAATTCTGTCCGCGCGTTAATGACCCAAACATTTTCCGCCACACGTTTACCGCATCTTCAACCGACGCAGGCTCGTACAGCTGCGAGGCCTCGAACACTGAAGGAAGAAAGCCAAGCCAACAAAGGAAGTTAGTGGTGAAATGTGAGTGACTGAGTGGCGCGGGTCTTTTTTTTTTGTTAATCAGGTAATATCAAAACCAAAACTTTCCATTCTAGATTTTATCTCAGTAGCTGAAAACAAGTTACGTAATCCATTTTACTAGTTTGTATAAAGCAGCACCAGTAATCAGTCCAGCCGATCTCTCACTTAACACGCTATTTTACTTTACTAGCATGATCCAGCTAACTTTGTGGTGTTTCTACTCAATTGTTGGAATGGAGTCAACTTGTATTTCAATCATCAAATATAGTTTAATTTAATCGACCAACTGTAGGTTCAAGAAGTGTTCTGTTTATGCTGAGACAGAAACACCTGTTGATCTAACAATAATGTCTTTTTTTTGTTTTTTTTTTTTTGTACATCCGACATAATAAATGCAGATACTCCCAAAGACGTGAAGGTAGAACCTGAGCCTGGTCGTGTTGTGAGAGAAAACTCGCCATTCAAACTGGACTGCAGAGCCCGTTCCCACCCAGAAGTGACCTCTGTTACCTGGATGAAGGTGACTGATGGGAGGACAGAAACCTTCTCCGTCAGTCAGAAGACCTTCGTTGTGATGTCCGCCGGGCCCTCTGACAGCGGATTCTACAGCTGTATGGCCAGGAATGACATTGGAGCTGGAAAATCAGAGCAAGTCGAAGTTGAAGTCGAGTGTGAGTACGCTGACGCACTTTTTGCTGTGTATGGATGAACTAGTAGGAAATAGTTTACTGTTTATAAGCTCTGTGATGGGTGTCCATGGAAACCAAGCCTTGTGCGGCGCCCATTGGAGCGTTTGCTTGAGAAGTTTATGTCAGGACTGCTCAGATCCATCAGAATGCCCTTGGTGGTGATCCTCGGATTCTTCTTGGCCTCTCACGCTGCTGGGTTGACTTTTGGCTTCCAACTGAGCCCTTTGAAATGTTTCAGAGTCCTTGTCCCTTTTTGATTGTTCTTTGCACTTTGACCACCGGCTTTAAAGCCTTTCCCTGTCATGTGAGCGGACACAGTGTGCAGCACTGTTTGCTGTGTATGGATAAACTAGGAGGTAGTAGTTTCTAACATAAATATTGACTGGGCAACAATGAAAATGGACAACAGATCTTGGATTTGAATCTATGTACTTGTGGAAACAAAAGATTTTATCATCAGCATGTGTCAATGATCGTGTCTTTTTAAAGTTCAGATTTTGGCCTCAGATGACTTTCTCAGGGCTGCCAGGTGGTGAGGTGGTTAGCATTGTTGCCTCGCAGCTAGAAGGTCGGCGGTTCGCATCCCGGTGAGGACACCCGGGATCATTCTGTGTAGAGTTTGCATGTTCTCCCCGTGCAGCGTGGGTTCTCTCCGGGTTGAGGATTAAGTGGTGTATGGATGGATGGATGGATGGATGGATGGATGGAGGACTTTCTCAGATACTGTCAGTAACTGAAGTACCATCCAACCAATCAGTGATGTCCATTGTGTCACAGTGCACTCCAAATGTGGAGCCATCTCATAAAAACATTGCATAGGTTCCCTCTATGGGCAAAATCTGTTGTTGGACAAATCAGTTGGGAATGACATGTCTGAATTAGGGATTGTCCAATAATATCGGCCTGATATTGGTATAAAAATGGAATATCTGTCAATATTGTTGTCATTTTTTTTGCCTATAATGACAACTGATTATATAATGCCTGGATTTTGCCGGCATTTACTGGCATGTAAATGATGACGACATCAAACTGCGTCGTGAAGTGTTTAAACAAGTGTGGCTGGAGTAACAAACATATATCGGTATTGGTTGATATCAGAATTAGAAATTGAGAGTTGGACAATATCGGCACATCGTATATTGGCAAAAAAAAAAGCCAATATCGGACCTCCCTCGTCGGAATCACATTTCTGTTTTTAAAACCGCAAAGAAAAGAAGCAAAAGTCGCAATTGGTATGTCAGGGGCCATTTTGTGTAGAAATCTCATGTAACTTCAGTGTTATAGGTTATAAATTGTGTGCAGTTCTTTGGTTTGCATGAAATGTTCAAAGTTGAATGATGCCAAAAGGAAAATTTCAAAGTCTACATGACACAGCATTGAAGGCAACAGTTGTACATTTTCATTTGAACTTGTCGTACCTGTATTATTCCTCTCAGTGACAAATTGTAATCTGTAGTGAATGTGATACATTTTGAGAATCTGTCAGTTGTTTTAACCATTTTTTACAAAAACACATTTCTAAAATTGTTCATACCTTTTCTTCATAATCAATAGCAAACCTTTTTCTTTTCTTTTTTCTTTTTTCTTTTTTTTTGCCACTAGAGCAATTAAACGGTTCTTATAATAACAAACTTTCAGGCAATAAAAGCACACTCTACATGTCTGAATAGAGAACCTGAACATTATATTATCAGTAAGAAGACATGATGAGCGTTTTTGAGAGACTTTTTGCATGACTACGCTGGGATTTTGGACCGCTGCTCTTTTGCAACTTTCTTCAGGTCTTTGAGGTTGGAAGCCTTCGTTGCCACGATGCTGATCTTCAGTTATTGCCACAAATACTTCTTGGGATTTGGGTCTGAACTCTGACTGGGCCACTTAAATACTGATGTTTTCTTGATCCCTTTGTCTGTATGTTGTCTTGTTGGACTGTGATTCCTGCACAGTCCTAACTTACTCCTCTTTTCTCGTGATGTCATTTACTTTCACAAAGCTGCCTGGCTCACTGGCTGAACAACTCCCTCGCCTCCCATAAAGCGCTACATTCCCACCACCGTGCTCGACCCTGGGAACGATGTTCTTGGCGTTAAAAGATCCTCCTTTCTTTCGCTAAACAAAAACCACGTCACTACGTCAAAACAACTCCATTTTTGCCTCATCTGACCACAGAACTGAGGGCCAAGAGCTTGCTTTTTTGTCCAGGTGAGCTTTTGTGCGCCTGTCTTAGAGAAGCGGTGTCCTCTGTGATCGGTGTCCATGGAAACCAAGCCTTGTGCGGCGCCCATTGGAGCGTTTGCTTGAGAAGTTTATGTCAGGACTGCTCAGATCCATCAGAATGCCCTTGGTGGTGATCCTTGGATTCTTCTTGGCCTCTCACGCAACTGGGTTGACTTTTGGCTTCCTGCTGAACCCTTTGAAATGTTTCAGAGTCCTTGTCCCTTTTTGATTATTCTTCACACTTTGGCCACCGGCTTTAAAGCCTTTCCCTGTCTTGTGAGCAGACACAGTGTCCAACTCTCCTTCTCTTTCTCTATCTTAGTAACAGCTTTTTTAAACTTTTTTTTTATTGAGGCCCACTATATACTACATCCTGATGCGTTTTCAGGAC
>NW_007578413.1:447073-453989 GCF_000690725.1 Stegastes partitus | reverse complement strand
GAAGTATATCCACTGTGTACTACATCCTGATGCGTTTTCAGGACATTCTGAATCATGACCTTTTTTGCCAAAAACGCCATGCTATAGTATGACTTTTTTTTGGTCATGTTTTTATTTCCTTTTGTCATTTAACATGTTTTTTGTTCGTTTTTTGTCTAATTTTTGTTGCTTGCACTTTGTTTTGCACTTTTTTCGTCTTTTTTTTCTTGTTTTATGTGTCACTTTTGTCTTCTGTTTATTTAATTTCGTGTCTCTTTGGGGTCATTTTGTCTCCACATATTGTTGGTATTTAACTGTTTACATGTTGTCATGTGTGTGTGTGTAATAATGATGATAAATTGTAGTGATTTTTTTACATATTATCTGTTATGTAACAAAACAAAACAACCAAAACTATAAAATTGAAGTTCGGCAAATGATCCACCATTTTTATTTTTAATAATTGCAAATATCTGGAAAATATTGAATGTTTCTGCATTTATTGTTGAAATGGAGTCACTTTACCTTCATATAAAAATCCAGATGTTTGAGGTGGACGTTCTGTAAAGTTTTGGCCTGTTTGCTTTTTTTTAAATTATTATTTCTTTGAACAATCGACGTGTTTCTCTGTTTTTTAAATAAAGTTTTTCTGGTGTTTCTACTAAATATTATCTGTATTTCAACAAAACATGAAAAATCTGTAAAATAATAGGGAAACAATAGCAGTTAAAAACGGTTTCTGATGCTGCAGATGAAAAAGAATCGTCAGCGAAAGAATTAGTCTAAAAAAAAAAAAAGTGTAATTCCTGCCGCTGCCAGAAGGGGGCGACTGGAGCTGCAGCGTTACATCCAAGAATCTGTATTTACTTTTTACTGTATTTACTTCACAGACAAACCGCAGGCTGCTACAGAACCAGAGAACAGTGGAAGGAAATATCGATTAAACACACATCACATAACCGCTGTGAAGCCAAACGGGAATAAGATGCTAATTTCTTTACGACGTCCGTCCGATCCGTCTGCGGGTCAGAGAGTTCTGAGAAACGCTTCCAGAAGGTCGGCGCGTCCGGATCCGTAGAGATGCACAAAAAGCTAATTCATGCTTTTATTTCAAACAATCCGCAGCGATGAATTATTCATCGGCGGGCTTCTGAGAAACTCTTCACAGGCCGAGCGAAACAAAACACGAGTGTCGGGCTGCGTTTGGGCCGAACTTCTTCACCGTCTTCTGGAGGCTTGAAGGATTCATTTGGAGGATCTGCTGTCGGACCGCTCGCTATTTCTGATTCCGTTTTATGGGCGCTCAGATCTGCCAGAGCAGCGGCGCCGGCGTGTCATCACGTATTCCTCTCAAGCGCTCGACGCTTTGTGTCTTTTATTATTTTATTAAACTTGTATATTTCACATTTCATTACTGAATAATGGATTCCATTGCAGCGGCCTTTGTGCCTCTCGGAGCGGGTTTGGTTGCGTTCTTGCCCTCTGAGCGTGGATCCAGCGCCCTATAAATAAACTGCATTATGACTGTAATTATTGGCATTAAATTATAGCTCAGCTTTCATCTCAGCTCCTCCTCCTTTGTCTCCGTCCCCTTGACGACCGCTTTGTGCTCGGCGGGACAAAGTGGAGATGATTGAGAAGTCGACGGCGGATGTCGAGGCGGTCAGTCGCCGAGCTTTTGTTCCGCTGCAGACTCCCACCTGCTGTCAGCGCCACAAACACTCGCCAGATATTAAAGGCGACGACGCGCATGTGCAGCAGCAGCAGCCGTCGATCGATCGGGTCAGTCGATGGTCGCTGGTGATGCCTTCGTCCACTCAGCTGTCACTCACTGCTGCTGGAGCTTCAGCACCGTTATGTGTGAGAACATCACACAAACCTACAAAGTGCCACCGACTGAACACTGTGTATGTGTGCACTTAATAGACAATAAATTAATGCTTTAACGGTATTTTTTGAACAATTCTCTGTTATTTTACAGATTTTTTCCTTTAAAGCAACGAGTAATAAAAACAAAAAACGATCATTTTACATCCTGATTCTTCAACAACAGGCCTCAAATGTAAATAATGTAAAAACTATAAATTTTTTCCTTCAAAATTTGTTGTTTTGCCATTTTTCTAATTCAAATTTTTTACTTTTACTTTTTTTTAAACCGGAAAAATATAATTGTATTAAAAATATTTGCTTCTATTTGGAAAAAAAATATTGGATTGAAAAATGGTAACTTATTTTTTGTTTTAATTTTACATATTTTTACTTTATTTTTTATTATATCTGGTAAAATCTCTGTTATGTATCATCATACATACAACAAACCGAACAAAACGGCAGTTTTTTGATTAATAAACATAAATATGTTGCAAATATGTGCTTCTATATGAAAGAAAAATTATGTTTATGAAAAAAACAGTACATAATTTATTTTGCAAAATGTCCTCGTTCCTTAAATTACAGGTAAAAGCTAGTAAACAGGGGAAAAAACAGGATTAAATTCTGTGTCAATTTTAACATATATATATAAACATTTATATCAAAAATCTGTATTTTTGCCAATTATTGGGGGAAAAAAAGTAATTTTTTCTTTTTCAGCGTTTTATTGTAAATTGACAGTTTTTACTGTATTTGAACCAGGAAAAAAATCAAATTATTTCATAGATATTTGTCATTATTTAAATAGAAATCACACATGTTGACGTGTATATTTTATTATGATTTATTATCTATTTTTTGGGGGGGTTAAATTACAGATAATATTTATGTAAATCACAGTAAAAAGTATAAATTCATGCTGACTGCATATTTAAAAAACAATATCGAGGTAAACTTACAGTGAATGTACATTTCTATAGTATTTCTACAGCATGACTGCATTTAAATCGACTAAAAGCAACGTTCATGTCCTCGGCAGCCAGACCGAGTCTAAACCATTCATTTCTGTGTAAACATCCACCATCCTGATTATTCTGCTGACAGACGCACTTAACGGGAAAATAGAGCCGCTGCTGAACAGCTGCGAGAGGCTGAAGTCCAAGAATCCTTCATGATGGTAAAGAAACGCGTTGACATGTAGGTGAAAACGCTGTGATCCCTGTTAAACGCTCGCCTGCAGAGGATTAGCTCAGCGGCACACAGAGGAGATGTGTTCGCTGTTTTACTCTATTTTCTCTTTTTATTGGCTTTAAAGACGTCATCTTAGAGTCCATCCGCTCACTTTAGCTGTCTGACGTGAAAGAAATCCAGAGAAACAACACAGCAGGTGTTTAAAAGTGAAGCTGAACTGGGCTTCAGGGTAATCAGATTACTTTTGTCCAGGTGAGAATGATGTTTGAGTTGAATGTGGCTTTTATTAGTGTAGAAACACAGACAGAATGATGTGCATGATTTTAATGGATCAGTTTGACATGTAGGTGAAAACGCTGTGATCCCTGTTAAGCACTCGCCTGCAGAGGATTAGCTTTTAGCCGGGCTGCAGATGGAGGGAACATGTTGGCTGATTTACTGTATTTTCTCTTTCTATACACTTAAAAGACCGGCTTTAATTGCCTGAGGTGAAAGAAACCCAGAGAAAAGACGCAGCATGTGTCTGAAAGTGAAGCTTCTCTGGCAGCAGCAGCAGCTAAACGGCGGCTTCAGCCTGATGCGAGGCAGCGACTGGGCCGGTTGCGTAACGGCGCCGATCGATGGCGGTGTAGGCAGCAGCAGTGTGAACGGCAGAGCCAGGATCTCTGCTCCTGCCTCGGGTACCGGCAGCTCCGACTCTCCACGCTCCAATCCTCAGCTTCTGGGGAAAAATCAGGAATTAATCCGACACCGGCGCGGCAATTAATATCAATCCACCGCAAACCTTAAAGCCGTCGGAGGGTCGACTTTCTCCCGATATTAGCCGAGCCGGTGGTCCAGTGAAAGCGGCGCTCGGTCCCGCGAGTCTTCGGGGAGGCCGCTGCTAGCATGGGTGGGCAATTCCTTAATGGACTGTAGAAAGACCAGATTAGTTCATTGACATGCCTCACTCGGCCTCTTAAATTCAATTATCCTCTCTCTTGAATTAAATTATCACCTGCTTGTCAGGACAGATGTGTTGCTTCGACGGGAAGGTAGAGTGTGATTAGATCGACCGTGAGTGTGTGAGAGAGAGAGAGAGAGTGTGTGTGGACCCAACGCGCCGCTTTTCAGACGTTTTTCATTAGTCTGGCTTCGGACAATATTTGCTTAAGTAGAGGGCCATCAAGATTTCCTGCATAATTAATCCCGTTTAATGGCGGCTATTTATTACGCCGATGACATTTGCATTTTGTCATTTCGCGCCACGAAGAGCCGTAAAGATTGACATTTGAGCAGCTGTGATTCTTTGGGCTGTGATTGAGTGCAGCCATTTGTCTCAGGCTGCAGGGACAGTTCACTTCCTCGGAGGCTGCGCCGCTTCCCGGCCGCCGTTTCCTCCATAAACCGCTTTAATCTAATGGACGCGAGTCCTGCCAACAATTAGACAGAGCCGGTGGGTGTCGGCGAGAGCCTCAAAAACAGCTCTGCAGCTTCGTGGCGTCTGTTTGACGGCTGCAGGAGAAAAGAAGATCACAGTCGGTTGTTATGAAGCTGCAGTGTGGATGAGGAGGAGGTCAGGGCAGATGGACGGGTCAATGAAACACCAAACTTTAAGACTGTTTGCTCTGCAAGTATTACTACAAAGACCAAACCCATGTTTCCCTTAAAGGTACCCTCAGTTGAGGTGGTGCGAACGTTTACAAAAGTTGTCTGTATCCTCTATAAACTGGTTTGGTTTAATGGATGCAGTCTTGCCAGGAATTAGACAGAGCCCGTAGTTTCAGCAAAAGCAGCTCTGCAGCTTCGTAACGTCCGTTTAACAGGTGATGGAGCAAAGATGATCATAGTTGGTTGTTGTAGAGCTACAGTGTAGCTAAGAAGGAGGTCAGGGCGGAGGGACGGGTCAACGAAGCACCAAACTTTAACATTAAAGACATCACATCACAGCAGGAGTCTGAAAAGTTTGTAGTGACGCCTGCAACAAAGCAACAACAACAAAACAAAATCAAACCAATGTTTCCCTTAAAGCTATCCTTAGCAGAGGTGGTGCGAACTTTTACAAAAGTTGTCTCTATCCTCTATAAACTGGTTTTGCTTAATGGATGCAGTCTTGCCAGGAATTAGACAGAGCCCGTAGTTTCAGTAAAAAATACTCTGCAGCTTCGTAGCATCCGTTGAACAGCTGCAGGAGTGAAAAAGACAAAAAGTTGGTTGTTGCAGAGCTGCAGTGCAGATGAGGAGGAGGTCAGGGCGGATGGACGGGTCAACGAAACACCAAACTTTCACATGAGGGAGTGTTTGTTATGTTCCACGCTGTCAGAATGTTTTACGGGATCTATAATGTGTTCCCTTGCTGACAGAACGTTCCACCGTTTGTTGATTTATCTCATCACAGGAGCCTTTTACCAAAACCATCAGAGGCCTCAATAACGTCTGGAAGAAAGTTGTTTTTTCGTCAAGAACGTTCCTCCTCTGTCGTCATCGAACACAATCTGGCCTCCAAACATCCTCCAGGTTCTCCAGAGCTCCATGTTTTTAGTTTGATCTGGACGTTCACAACTTCCAGAACTTCAGAGGTCTGTGGAGTCCCGATCGATGAACTTCTCATCACAACAAATCCAAATCAGTTCGAACCGGACTCGATTCCCCAAATTTCTCCCTGATGTCGTTAAAGTCGTCGGCAGAAGCATTAAACGCTCCGTTTCACCGTTCTTCAGACGCAGCAGTCGAGCTCGTGGGCGCCAGTAAATTCCCTTTAAACGCTTCCGCACAGTTAAAGAGTCAACAAACTTTTACACCTCCAACTTTTTTTAAGCCCATTTACCACCAATCGCATAAACTTCACATTACTGCTGACTGCCTCTTTGTTTCTGCTCGTTCCAGAGCGTAAAAATCAATCTGCAAAAAACTTTTTTAAAGACGGGCAATCCATCACGTCGGCCCGTTCTCTCTATCAGAAGCTCGGATCATAGACGAATAAATCTGCAACTCAGCAGTAACGCGGCTCTCATAAAGCTCCCGAAAGGACAACGGTTTGTCTAATAGCGGTAAATAATTAAAGCGGTATTTATTTCTGGGCGTATCGGCCGGCGTGGAGACGGCTCCGGGCCACTTGTATTTTCAAATATCCTCGGAGGGCCGTCGTGTATTTTTATCTCGACTTGTTAACAGGCTGGTGGCAAAGAGGTTGACATAAACACATAAAATGGAGGACGTGGCTGCCAGGAAATGACTTGCCACAAGCGCCGATGATTTATGTCCCAGGATATCACGGAGCCACGCCATGCATCTTCATTTTGATGGAAGGGCTTCACGACTCTCTGGTGGGGAACCAGTGTCCTCCAGTGTTCGCCGTCGCCGGGTTAAAAATAATACGCTTTCCTCTCGTGCATCTGAAAATCGCGGCTGCATTAAATCCGAAGCTGCTCGTGGAGATTAGTCGTCCTGTTTGTTTTTCCCCTCCGCGTCAGGGTGTCACTGATAGCAGCCGGAGTTGGCAGTCGTCGCGGAAACAACATCCAAAATTGCATCATCGCGGCGTGAAGCGGCAGCTGTCGTCGAGGGAACGAGGTCAGGAGTTCAGCATCAGCAAAACAATTTACACTTCAGCGCCAAGACCGAGAGGACGGCGCCTCAAAATTGGTGGTTGTTGGAGAAATTGCGCGCCGAAGGTCCGACGTGTTTCGGCGGGCTGATCAGGAGAGGCCTCGACATGCTGATTGGATTAGAGGAGAGCAAATGGAAGGGCTGCAAAGAAAACCTGCAAAATGAACTCGTGGAGGTGGAGCTGAGAGAAAAAAAATACTCAACTGGGACAAAAAAATGACCGTCAAGTAGCAAAATGATCATAAACACACAAAATCGACCACATGAGGCAAGAAAGCATGAAAAT
>NW_007578413.1:441786-445998 GCF_000690725.1 Stegastes partitus | reverse complement strand
TGACGTGTAGCAGAGCATCAGATGTTCTGGTTCTGTTCGGTCCATCCAGAAGCTGTTGTGGGTTCCCAGAGAGGAGCCCAGTGTGTTGACGAACAGACAGTAAAAAGCTGTTCTGTTTTTATTACAGAGGAGCTTTTCCTTCGGGTTGAACCGGACCTCGGTTCCTTTGGGTTGAACCGGACCATGAAGCGCCGGCCCGCCGCCGCCTCGTCCACGCAGCTCCTCTCTGTGATTGAACACTGATGTGAGACGACGAGGCAAAAAAACCGAAGCTGTGTGCTCTTTGAAAGCTTTGGATTTGCTTTTGGAAGCAGACGGCTGAAAGACTCTCGGCATAAAATTACCTCCTAATACGAGAGAAGACGCCTTCAGACGGACGGGGAGCCGGATTAGACTCGGGACGGCCCGGTTCTCCTGTTTGCTCAGAGAAAAAGGGCAAATCTTCATTGTGACTGCAAACAGTTTGATGTTTGACGTTGGCTTTCTGTCACCGTTCATGAGTGCAGCTCTCTGCTTGTGGCTGTGCAGCAGCTCTTTCTGCTGCTGCTGCCTCCATTCATGCCATTCATCACGCCACTTCAGCGCCGCTCCGCAATCGGGTCGGACAATGGAGGCAGCAGGAACCGAGGCAGCGGGCTGGACGTAGAAGATTCGTCGGTCTGAAATACCTCAGAGTGACACGGCGCGGCTGTGTCGTTGTGTACGGGAAGAATAGAGTCTGAACGCGTTTGTGGACTCGATGCGGCGCCGGCGGACCTGAAAAGGCCTCCGCAGGCCGATTGTGCTGCACAAGAATAAATGTAAATCAGTGGAAGGTCTAGAAAATACAGAACCTGCAGAATGAAGTCCGAGGTCGGGCTGAGACGTGCAGAGAGACCGAGATGTGACGCAAAGCCACCAGAATGAAACAAAAAACAGCCACAAAGAGACGAAAGATGAGCACAGACGCAAAACTAACCACAAAAATAATCACAAAGAGACGAAAGAGCAACACAGAGACGCAAAACGACTCAAATCAAACACAAAATATCCCAAAAATGGCACCAAACTGTCACATCTGGACAAAAAGAGCCACAGATGTGACACAACAGGAACACGATGGGACAAAAACATCCACAAAGACACACAACAGCAACAATCTGAGCCTCAGATTGATTAAATACTGACGAAAAACGTCAACAAACAGATAAAAAATAATCAAAATCAGGCTTAAAATGGCCCAAAAGTGACACAAAATGACCGAACTTGGACAAAAAAAACAACCACAAAGATGAAAACGAGCACAAACAGACACAACATTCACCATATGAGCCACACAACGACCACAAACAGAAACAACGGTGACAAAGAGATGCAAGATGATCACACAACGACCACACTGGGACAAAAACAACCACAAACAGACACAAAATTAACAATATGAGACACACAATGACCAAAATGAGACCAAAAAAAAAACAAAAAACACAGGGATGCAAAACGACTAAAATCAGACAGAAAATAACACAAAAGTGACACAAAACAACCAAATCTGACAAAAACAACCACAAAGACACACAAAATCAACAACACGAGACACAAAATGACCACAAAGGGGAAATAAAAACCCACAAAGAGACAAAACGTCACCACATCCAGTCTGAGACGATGTTTCTGGTGCGTCACCAGCTCAGACGGGATTTCTCTGCACATTCAGCAGCAAACGGCTGAATTTCCAGGAGAAGCAGCTGCAGCCTGCGTTTTATTTACGACTGCAGGATAATGAACCGTGAACGCCGCCTCTGTGATCAACGTGGACGAGCTGCATCGACCTCGGACTCTCCAGGAGGCGACGGATCCCAGAGACGAGCAGCAAACGTGCAGCCGCAGACGTAATCAATCGGGTCAGGGTTCAAACTCGAAGCCGACGCAGCAAACACACGCCGTAGAACAACAAAGACGAGACCATCAGCAGCTAACGGGCCCAGTTTGACTCCTCAGGAGCTGTTGAGCCGCCATCAGCTGAAAGAGACGCAAAATCAGACACGAGAAATCGCAAAAGGGGACGCAACATGGTCACAAATGAAACAAAAATAGGTCTGAATAGATGAAAAAGGACCACAAAGACACACAAAATGAAAAACGTGAGACACAAAATGACCGAACTGGGACAAAAACAATCATGAAGAGACTCAAAATAACCACAAACGTGCACAGAATTAACAATATGAGACACAAAAGGAACCATAAAGAGACAAAAACAAATAAAAACAATTACAAATCATTATTTTATCTGTTCTACTGGAATGAAGATTAATAAATACTTTCTTTTTTTGTAGTTGTTTAAAAGATTTTCCTGTTTAGTAAAATTTCAGATAATGTCACAAAAAAATCACAGAAAATAAATTAATTTTTGCAAATTCTTTCTTTAACAATGAATGAATAAAATTTTAATTTTGCTTTATAAGAATCTGGAAAAAAATAAGAAAAATAATGTATTTTAATGACTGAAAATTTGTATAAAAACAGATAAAAATGAGTAAATAATAATAATAAAAATGCTATTTTACATAATCCACATTACACAATTTTACTAAATGAAAATCAGCAAAAATCTTTTTTATTTTTTATTTTTACCGTTATTGGGGGGAAAAGGCTGTTTATGAAGGATTTAAATCATGTGTTTGACTCCTAGTTTACAGATTTTCCCTGTTTTGCTAAATTACTGATAATATCCAGTCAAAATCAAAAAAAAAAACAAAAAAAAATTACCTGCGAACTGCAACCAGACTGAAACTGTAAATAAAAGCCAGTCAGCATCAGAAAGCTGCTCTTTTATTCATGCACAGTCTGTCGGTGAGGTGTTCTCTGCAGAAGACGAGCGTTTTAAGTTTTTATTCTCTCCTGAAAGGTGTCCATAAACAAGCAGAGCGTCCTCGTGTCCACACCTGGCTGCAGCTCTCAGCTGCTGCCGCCGCCGCTAAGCGATCTCAGTTTGCAGCAGCCGAGTGTGAAGAAACACTTTCACCTGCTTCTGCTGCAGCACAAAGTCACTCGTTTTTTTCTTTCTTTCTCCTCCGACTCTTAATTATTTAGTGGGATTTCTCTTAACACGCTGCGCCTCCGCTTGTTACAGTAAATCCATGAATATTTAACGGCCGTAAATTAATTATGGCGCTCTATTTTTAGGAGCCCCGGACGCTTATCTCGGTTTCTTTACATCTTCGGTGGGTTTAAATCTGATGTTATCTCACGCTGTGATTGCCGCGGTCGTGTGCTGATGAGCCGCCGGCTGAAGGCCGCTCCGGGCCGGCAGGAGCTGCTCCTCTGGAAGCTCTGGAGGAGCAGGCTGGTGTCGGCGAGGCTATTAATCCGGCGCCTGCGTGTCAGAGCGAGGGAGCTGCATTTACATCCCCTGTGGATAAAGCTAATTGCATTTCATGGGCTGAAGACAGAGAAGAGCTTCCACCCCAAACACAAACACACACACCATGAATCCTCCAGCAACTACAAGGTCCACACTCAAGGGGAAATCAATTACGGCGCTCGCGTCCGTCCTTGTGGAAGCTCCGAGTGCAGCAGCAGCAGCAGCAGCGGCAGCGTTTAAATGGAGAATGTTTGTCTTTTTATTCTCCTGATTGGAGGCAGAATGCAGCCGTCATCGCCTCGGCCAAGCATGACAAATGTTGGCTTTCCTGCTCAATGCAAACAGCGTTGGGAGGCCGAGAGATTAGAGGAAGTTACAGATCAACATAATGAATGTGATCGTTGGCTGGTCCAGAACAAAAGGTCCAAATGGGTTCTGAACGGTTTGGTGTTGTTCTACAAAACGTTTGGTTCCGTTAAAATCACAGACAAAGAGCATCAACGTCAACATCAAACATCAGAGTTTTTACAAACAGTAATTTGTTCTTTTATGGTGTTTGTAAAAATTATAATTTCACTGTGAAAAAAAAAAAAAGGTTTTACGTGTGTTTTTTTTTTTTTTAATGCAAATTAGCATTTTGAAAATAGAAAATAAAAACTATAAATAACTAGTTTTACTTGTATTTTTTGGGAATATTTTACTTTTTTTTTTTTTTTACATTTGGTTTTTGTTGTTTTTGTTTGTTTGCCTCTACATCTAGTTAAACTACAGAAGAAAAAAAAAAACTCAAACTTCTCATGCCAAAAAAATTACACAAATATAAAAATATAAAAATATAAGGCCAAAAACACTGTAAATCATTTTTT
>NW_007578413.1:429885-433604 GCF_000690725.1 Stegastes partitus | reverse complement strand
GACCAGGTCCACAACAGAGGACACACCAGTGGACAGGCCGTGGGTTAGGACCAGGTCCACAACAGAGGACACACCAATGGACAGGCCGTGGGTTAGGACCAGGTCCACAACAGAGGACACAGCAATGGACAGGCCATGGGTTAGGACCAGGTCCACAACAGAGGACACACCAATGGACAGGCCGTGGGTTAGGACCAGGTCCAGGGTGTGCCCCCTGTTGTGAGTCGGCTGCGTGACGTGCTGTTTAAAATCCATGCAGTTTAAAAGGTTTAAAAATCTCTGGACATTGGGTCCCAGCTGTTGTCTAAGTGCAGATTAAAATCATCAGTTATTAAAATGTTCATATATTTGGAGTGAATGATGGATAAAAGTTCAGAGAAGTCACTGATAAAAGGCTGGAGTGATGGGGTGGTCTGTAGACTGTTAAACAGAGAATGTTAGTGCTGCTAAAAACAAAGGCGTGGTGCTCAGATGAGGTGTAACTGTTAAAAGACACTTCTCTGGAGGTCTTTGGTGATGGAGGCAGTTCCTCCTCCTCTCCTGCCTCGTAGAGAATAAAAAGTTAAAATTGGGTGGAGAAGCCTCGGTGAGAACAACAGGTGGGTCAGTGCCAGGTCATGTCTCAGTTAAAAGAAGAAAGTCTAACTCCCTCTAAGATCAGGTCATTTATAATAAATCCGTGGGCAGAGGGGAGGTGCGTGGGGTGTGTGGTGAGTGGGCGTGACCAGCAGCCAGTCACTCACGTGGAGCTGATTGAACTGAGTAGTGAATGTTACCTGTTAAAACCGAGCTGCCCAGTCTGCTCGGATGAAGTCCATCAGGTCCAGAAGAGGTTTAAATTGTCAATGAAAACCAGGTGGTGAGCTGCGCAGGTGTGCTGGAGCCAGGTGCTCAAGCTGAGGAGTCTGGAGTCGGTAGGGGCCCGCTGATGAAGACCGACTTCCCGCAGCTCTCCAGAAGGAAGAAAAGGTCCATAAAATCCTTTTTAGTCCGCTCAGACTGTCGTCGGGCCCACGTGGATGATAACACGGCATACGGAGGGTGGGATGGACTGCAACAGCCCGGGAGTTTGTCCAGGAGGGAGGCAGCGGTGGCACCGGGAAAACACCGTGTAGTGAAGAAACGCACATTCCTCACGATGCTGAGCCGACGATGAGCGCTGTGGGGCTGAACAGCGGACGGGGGGCAGGTGAGGTGGGCCAGCAACACTGCTGTCTGCCGCCGTGGAGCGCCGTGCCGGAGCCGGTACCGGGGCCGGAGCCGTGTCCGTCCGCTGCAGCGCTGAGGCTGGCCGCTCAGCGGGAGGAGGAGGTCCGGAGCGCCTCATGACGGCCTCCTTCAGCAGCCTGCGGCAGAAGAGTGGCGCGGTTCCGACCATCCTGGGCGCCAGGTGGAGTAGAGCCAGCGGGACCAGGAGGAGCCTCCACCAGGGCTGCAGCCAGACCCCCGGTCGCAGTAGCGGCATCCCTGGAGGTCCGCGCACAGGAAGACCGGGTGGGGGACGCACGCTGCTGCGAGCGGACCCGCCCTGGCCCCGAGGCCCCAGGACCAGCCACAGGCCGCGGGGTAACCTGCACACACCCGGGCCGCTGGGAGCGGTGGTCACCAGCTGGCAGTTTGGACACAGCCAAGGGGAGGCGGCCATCGAGCTCCGGGACGATGAGGAGTGAGGACCGGCGAGTGGAGGGAAGTTCTGATGATCCAGGATGGAGAACATGTTGGTCAGTTGGAGGGGCTCAGGTGAGAGAGTCTCCCGGTCTGTTTACCTGTCTGAGCCAGAATCCATGGTTCTTCCTGGCCTGGAGTGAAGCAGGTCCGGGCTTTGGGCTTCGCTCCCAGCGCGGCCCAGTGTACAGCAGCTGGGGCAGTACAATCCGGACATGGAATGGTTGAGTCCAGTTCAGCGGGAGCTGCGGTTCCGGCAGCAGGACCCACGGTGACCAGAGAGTCCAGAAACCTCTCCTGGTCTCTGATGTGGTACAGAGTGGATGTTCTTCCTTCCAGCTTCCTGGGATAGATGGAGGCAGCTGGTGCATCTGGATGGTGAGGTGAGTGGAGGCCTGGCTTAGAGCTGATAATGTTTGAATTTAGAGCCTGGGCCTGGAGGCGGCTGGTAGACCTGGGCCTGGTAGGGCCGAGGCCTGGAGGCGGCTGGACTCAGTCTGCTGGACTCAGTCTGCTGGACTCAGTCTGCTGGACTCGACCCTGTCGGTGTCATCGGTCGGTAAACCTTCTGCTTCTCTATGATTTTGTCCAACAGCGTCTACAAGCTGCATCAGTCGTGGGCTTCAGCTGTGTGCTGCTTACTTCCTGTTTTATTTTGACATTTCCTTGGACCTTCACTTCCTGCTTCTGTCCTGACCTGTTTCAGCTCCATCTTGTGCCACCTGGTCGCCTCCATTGTGCTCTTTGGTTCTCCTTTGGTTCCGGCCCGACAGCCTCCGGTGCTCCTCGGTTTGTGTTTTGTTGCTTCTCCCAGTTTTGTGGTTTTTTGGGGGCTGCTGTCTGTTGGCTCGTTTGCTGAACGTCTCTGATCGGTTTCTCTGCTCGTTGATGTGCTTTAATGCTGATTTATGACAAGATCAGTGTTGAAAATAAGAGATGGAGGAAGTTTTTAAATCCACAATCATGTCGCTGCTGCAGATCTACAGATATCCAGATGTGTGTTTTCATTTTAACATCCAGCTGTGATGAAGTTCAGGATTCATCTGTTCCACGGATGATTTAAGACGAACCGGGTCCTCGGTTCAAAAAGCTTTTCAAACCCACCGGTACAGAAGGACACTGAGAACAGAATCTGTGCAGCGTCCAGAGAATGTGTGAATCTAAACATCTAGAAGCAAAGCTGTGTGCAGAACGAACTTAAAATGAAAAAGTCGTGTTAAAATGGTGCAAGCGTCACTCGTGAGGTGCAGATATTCCAGATTCTGTCCATTTTATTTCTTTCTGATGCTCTTTTCAGGGTTTAACTGATGTTTCTCGGTCTTCTTGTACCGTTTCTCATCATTTGCATCTCATCAGTCCAGTTTTTAAGGTGTCACACAGATTAAAGTTCATTATTTTAACCTGCAGCTGATAAACTGGCTGCCGAGAACCGTTTATAATTCATTTTTATTATGATGACTAGTCAATGATAAGGTTGCAGGAGATGCTCATGTGGATCTTTCTGATGCTGCAGGTTTTTAATAAACTCAGAGGAGAAACTTCTACAAACAAACAGGAGCAACAAACTCGTCTTCTGCCACCAAACCTGGATTTCATGATTTCCAGGTGAGTCTTATTCGCCTGACCTCCTCTTCTGGATGGTTCAGTTTGTAAAAGATGTGAAACTGGAACAGAACGACTGCTTTCAGCTGTTTTTGGAGAAGTCTGAGCGTCGTCGTTAACTCACCTTTCAGTGATATTTTACCTCCAATTAATGCTGCCGCTGCTCTGGCTGCTGGTTTTAATTAGCAAATACAAAGCGAGAGTGAAAAGAAAAGAAACTGTTGGTAATTATATTAGCATTAAACATCCGAATGCACAGCAGCTAATTAAAGAAAGATGAATGTCAGCGCCGCGTTAGCGTCGAGGCCGTTTGGTTTCAGCACAGTTTAATTCTGTTGGTTTCTTTTAATTCATTTAAATCTTTAAACAGTCGAGGAATCTGATCTGAGGACAGTTTTACCCCCAAAGTGTTTACAGCTCGAGTACAACTTTGAGTTTGTTTACTCGAGTAT
>NW_007578413.1:413343-424315 GCF_000690725.1 Stegastes partitus | reverse complement strand
AGCCATGTCTCAGTTAAAAGAAGACTAACTCCCTCTAAAGTCAGGTCATTTATAATAAATCCGTGGGCAGAGGGGAGGTGTGCAGGGTGTGTGGTGAGTGGGCGTGACGAGCAGCCAGTCACTCACGTGGAGCTGATTGAAGTGAGTAGTGAATGTTACCTGTTAAAACCGAGCTGCCCAACCTGCTCGGATGAAGTCCATCAGGTCCAGAAGAGGTTACAATTGTCAATAAAAACCAGGTGGTGAGCTGCGCAGGTGTGATGGAGACCAGGTGCTCAAGCTGAGGAGTCTGGAGTCGGTAGGGGCCGCTGATGAAGACTGACTTCCCACAGCTCTCCAGAAGAGCGAAAAGGTCCATAAAATCCTTTTTAGTCCGCTCAGACTGTCGTCGGGCCCACGTGGATGACCACGCGGCATACGGAGGGTGGGATGGACCGCAACAGCCCGGGAGTTTGTCCAGGAGGGAGGCCACGGTGGCACCGGGAAAACACCGTGTAGTGAAGAAACGCACATTCCTCACGATGCTGTCGCCGACGATGAGCGCTGTGGGGCTGAACAGCGGACGGGGTGGCAGGTGAGGTGGGCCAGCAACACTGCTGTCTGCCGCCGTGGAGCGCCGTGCCGGAGCCGGGGCCGGAGCCGGGGCCGTGCTTGTGCCCGTCCGCTGCAGCGCTGAGGCTGGCCGCTCAGCGGGAGGAGGAGGTCCGGAGCGCCTCATGACGGCAGAAGAGTGGCGCGGTTACGACCATCCTGGGCGCCAGGTGGAGTAGAGCCAGCGGGACTGCAGCCAGACCCCCGGTCGCAGTCCATCCTTGGAGGTCCGCGCACAGGAAGACCGGGTGGGGGACGTATGCTGCTGCGAGCGGGCCCGCCCTGGCCCCGAGGCCCCAGGACCAGCCACAGGCCGCGGGGTAAACTGCACACACCCGGGGCGTGGCGTCGGGAGCGGTGGTCACCAGCTGGCAGGTTGGACACAGCCAAGGGGAGGCGAGTGGAGGGAAGTTCTGATGATCCAGGATGGGAGGGGCTCAGGTGAGAGAGTCTCCCGGTCTGTTTACCTGTCTGAGCCAGAATCCACGGCTCTTCCTGGCCTGGAGTGGAGCAGGTCCGGGCTTTGGGCTTCGCTCCCAGCGCGGCCCAGTGTACAGCAGCTGGGCCAGTAGAGTCCGGACATGGACCAGTTGAGTCCAGTTCAGCGGGAGCTGCAGTTCCGGCAGCAGGACCCACGGTGACCAGAGAGTCCAGAAACCTCTCCTCGTCTCTGATGTGGTACAGAGTGGATGTTCTTCCTTCCAGCTCGGATATTTTCTGGGACAGATGGAGGCAGCTGGTGCATCTGGATGGTGAGGTGAGTGGCGGCATGGTTACTTTGAATTTAGAGCCTGGGCCTGGAGGCGGCTGGTAGACCTGGGCCTGGTAGACCTGGGCCTGGTAGGGCCGAGGCCTGGAGGCGGCTGGTAGACCTGGGCCTGGTAGGGCCGAGGCCTGGAGGGGCCTGGTAGGGCCGAGGCCTGGAGGNTTTCTTTGGCCTTTAACAGCGGTGAAGAGTAACTAAGTACATTTACTCAGGTACTGCACTAGAGTACAATTTTGAGTTTCTTTACTCGAGTATTTCTGCCACATCATACGTCTGATTCACTGTAATTCAGAGCTACAAATTGTGCATTTTTCTGAAACATGTCTTCCTGCCTGAGTGCTTTTACTTTTGGTACTTTAAGTATATTTGTGATGCAAGTACTTAATTGTACATTTAACAGCAGTACTTTTACCTTTAACAGAGTATTTCTACGCTGTGGTTTCAGTACCTTTAAGATCTGAGTTTTTTTCTTTGACATTTAACAGCGGTGAAGAGTAACTAAGTAC
This sequence comes from Stegastes partitus, assembly GCF_000690725.1. Classification (NCBI taxonomy): domain Eukaryota; kingdom Metazoa; phylum Chordata; class Actinopteri; family Pomacentridae; genus Stegastes; species Stegastes partitus. Next base: position 422,452 of record NW_007578413.1, on the reverse strand, counting down.
ATTTACTCAGGAACTGCACTAGAGTACAATTTTGAGTTTCTTTACTCGAGTATTTCTGCCACATCATACGTCTGATTTACTGTAATTCAGAGGAAATGTTGCACATTAATCTGAAACATGTCTTTCTGCTTAGTGAGTACTTTTACTTTTGGTACTTTAAGTATATTTTAATGCAAGTACTTTTCCTCAGTATAAATGAAATGCATTACTTTTTCGTGTAACAGAGTATTTTTGAACTCTGGTTTCAGTATTTTTAATTGGGATCTGAGGGCTGATGGAGTTACAGCAGCAAATGTTCAAGATTTCTTTGGCAAATATCGGCGGTGGAATGTAACTAAGTACATTTACTCAAGTACTGTGTTAGAGTACAATTTTGAGGTACTTGAGTACATCTTCTACTACTTACTTCTGATTCACTGTAGTTCAGAGGTAAATGTTGTACATTACTCTGAAACATGTCTTTCTGCCTGATGAGTACTTTTACTTTTGGTACTTTAAGTATATTTGTGATACAAGTACTTAAGTTTACATTTAAAAGCAATACTTTTACCTGTAACAGAGTATTTCTACGCTGTGGTTTCAGTACCTTTAAGATCTGAGAGCTTGTTTCATTGACATTTAACAGCGGTGAAGAGTAACTAAGTACATTTACTCAAGTACTGCACTAGAGTACAAGTTGGAGTTACTTTACTCGAGTATTTCTGCTACGTTATACGTCTGATTTACTGTAATTCAGAGCTACACGTCGTACATTTCATTCTCTAGATTTGTTTAGTAAATTAGCTTCCACTAAAAACAAATCCAATCAGCTGATCCATGATGATGTCATGTTATCGATTAACTCGTTATTGATCCCTGCAGATATAAAGTAATCAATAAATGTAACCCAGTAATCTTCTGAGATATGTGTCTCTGGTGCTTTAAGTGCATTTTGATGTGAATACTTTTACTTCATTACTCTGTTGAATGTGTTACTTTTACCTGTAACTGAGTACTTCTGCACTGAGACCAGGTCGGTGCTGCTCTTCCACCTCTGGCTGATACTCGGATACTCTGGTTTCTCTCNTTTATTTTCCTCTTTAAAAGAAATATTGAAAATATTTAGTGAAATTGCAGGAAAAAAAAAATCTCTATATATATATCTATATATTTAAAACAACAGGCCAAAAACTGTAACTAATGTACGTGTCAAAAATGTATTAACAAAAAAATAAAAAAATTAAAATGTTTGATCAAAATTACGCTCTTTTTACTTTACAAACTGCAACAACATTTGAAATTAAAACGTTTTACTGCATCAAAATTGTTATTTAGTCATTATTATTGGACAAAAAAATGGTAAATACATTTTTTTTTGCTGCCTTTTTTCCCAGTTTTTCACCTTTTTTGCAAAGTTATAGACAATATCTAATAAAACCTAAGGGAAAAAAATGAATTAAATGTTAAATTAATATGAAATTGCACAATTTTATATAACAATCAACAAAAACAATCATTATTATATCATTGTTATGGGAAGGAAAAAGGAAAATTGCAGATAATTTGGTAAAAATCCAGGAAAAAACACAGATTTACATGTAAAGGATAAAAGTTTCCTCGTCCAGATATGAGACATGAAGCAGGTCGACGTTCAGCTCGTTTTTAAACTCGTTTTCAGACATTCTGAGTTTGTTTTTTGTTGTTTTTGTTCGATGCTAATGCGCCGAGTCTGAGATAAATCATTAGAAAGAAGCAAACAAGGGAGACAAATGTGTGCAGAGGAACCAAACAGATCCAGTGTTTCCTTTGGCAGCGCGACGGAGGAACAAACCTTTGGCAGAACCGGGCTCAGGGAGGGCGGCCAGACGGGAAACAAACAAACAGCACGACGAGAACAATGAACAGAAACGCACAAAGCCGAGCTGCTGCGAGGTCACGTGATCAGACAGATGTTAGAACTGAAGCTCAGGATCACGGGAAGCGTTTGTTTGTCAGATGTGGGTTCTGGAGCTGCTGCCGTAAAAATAACTTCCTGCAGAGGATCAATGAAGCATCCATCCGTTAATCCACACCTATATGTATGTATATGGAGAGTGTGGGAGAGGATAGGAGAGGTGCATCATGGGAAATCCCTCTAAACCCAAGGCAGCATAATTAAGGAGCAGTTCAGGGTCACAACGTGTTTGAGCTGCTCAGAAAATCTGCTTCTTCTGCTGCTGCTGCTGGAACAATCCAAGATGTTGTCGCTGAGCTCGGTCACAGCTCCTCTGATGAGTCATTTACAAAAACTAACAGCAGTCAAAACCAAATGAGAAATGAGGAAACCCGGCGGTACCGACCGGTCGGACCATCCAGCAGAGGCGTCCTGACGTGAGGTCTTAACGACGCGGTTACTTCCTGTTCGTTGGGGAATCAAAAGCTGCTCGTAGACAATCACACACAGATCCACATGTGCCAGAGCGTGACCAGATGTTCATAGCTTCTGTTCCACGGATCCACCGTAATCGCTTTGACACGGGAGATGAGCGTCTATTGATTACTGCGGCGAGTTGATTAAAATGATCAATCAGACTGCACGCCTGCTTTAGGACTTCACACTGAAGCTAAACGACAGTGAGTCACGTTCAGGTGTTTCTAGACCGATGGTTCCTGTTCCTGTGACGCAACACTGAAGCGTCTTATCATGTGACCCTAAACAAGCAACAAACCGTCGCCGAGGAGGCGTCGCTCAGACTTGTGGGAGTTTAGCAGCAATGGGACCATGATGGAGACTCTGAGGAGGGTGATGACCTCCAGCCAAAGCTTCTGTTTTGCTGTTTGCTGTATTCCTTACAGGAGTTTAAGCATCGTTCATGAGTGATGGGAAAATGGAGCGTGAGGTGGACAGGCAGCAGTAATGCAGGCGCTGTACCGGACCATCGTGGTGAAGATTTACCAGTCCATTCACATCCTAACCCTCACCTATGGTCATGAGCTTTGGGCTGAAATGAGCTTCCTCTGCAGGGTGGCTGGACTCAGCCTTAGAGATAGGCTGAGGAGCTCGGAGTAGAGCCGCTGCTCCTTCGCATCAAAAGGATCCAGTTGAGGTGTTATGGACATCTGGTTCAGATGACTCCAGGGAGGCTTCCTCTGGAGGTTGTCCAAACACGTCCACCTGGGAGGAGACCCCGGGGTAGACCCAGAACCCGCTGGAGGGATTATATCTCTCGGCTGGACTGGGAACGCCTCGGGATCCCCCAGGAAGAGCTGGAAAGCGTCGCCGGGGGAAGGGAGGTCTGGAATGAGATGCTCCACCTGCTGCGCCCACCGACCCCAGATAAGTGGAAGATAATGGATGGATGGACGGATGGACGGACGGATGGATGGACGGATGGATGGATGGATGGATGGATGGACGGATGGATGGACGGACAGATGGACGGACGGATGGATGGACGGATGGATTCCTCTCTTGCTTGGTTGCATGTGGAACTTCAGTGGCTAGTTTAAACCAATTCTTTTACCAGATGTTGCTCAGAGAACAAATTTACATAACATCAGACGTGCAGGGCCGAGCAGAGAAGACGTGAGGACGATACTTTACACCAGAGGCTGATGTTTGTGGTTCCTCTACCTCCCTCTGTCGGGTTTCCTCTTTGTACTTCAGCCAGATGTGGGATTTCTGCAGCTTCTTCTAAAGTCGCCCCGCTGCTGTCGGCGTCCTGCTGCTTCTTCTGGGAGCCCAGCGCCGACGTCGCTCCTCTGTTCCTCCGTCAGCTATAGATGTTGGGCGGCTTCTTCTGGGACTCCGGTTCCCTGCGTTGCCGCTCTGCAGATGAAGCTCTTCTGAAGAATGGACCCAGTTTCTGTTCGGGCTCCACAGGTGATGAGGGAGAGGATCCATGTGGTGAAGGAGCCTCCTGCTGGAGGACGGTGGACGGGCCGGCTGCTCCTTCTTTGTTTCAAGGTTTATTTTTGGTTTTGAAGGGATTAGACAAAGAATCCTGATGGAGAAATGTGGGTGGCTGGTTCTTGGTTATTTCACAGATTTATTAAAGGTCTTCTAGAAATATGACAAAATCTGCCGAGTCATAATTATACAAACAGTAACTTGACTTATCAGACTTGGTCGTGTTAATCAAGTGTTCTTATGTCATGGCCTCTTAACTTCTGGTGCGTGAACCTCGAGGACAATAAAGTCCATTTGATCCACTCATTAGACTCAGACACAAACACTACAGGAGGAAAGTCGACATTTCAANCCACCAAAGTGTTTACAGCTTGAGTACAACTTTGAGTTTGTTTACTCGAGTATGTCTGCTACATCATACATCTGATTCACTGTAGTTCAGAGGTACATGTACATTGTTCTGAAACATGTCTTCCTGCCTGCTGAGTACTTTTACTTTTGGTACTTTAAGTATATTTTCATGCAAGTACTTCTCCTGAAGTATAAATGAAATGCATTACTTTTTCCTGTAACAGAGTATTTCTACGCTGTGGTTTCAGTACCTTTAAGATCTCAGAGCTTTGTTCTTTGGCCTTTAACAGCGGTGAAGAGTAACTAAGTACATTTACTCAGGTACTAGAGTACAATTTTGAGTTTCTTTACTCGAGTATTTCTGCCACATCATACGTCTGATTCACTGTAATTCAGAGGCAAATGTTGCACATTAATCTGAAATATGTCTTTCTGCAAATGAGTACTTTTACTTTTGGTGCTTGAAGTATATCTTTATGCAAGTACTTTTCCTGAAGTATAAATGTAAATGCAGTACTTTTTCCAGTAACAGAGTATTTTTGAACTGTGGCTTCAGTATTTTTAATTGGAATCTGAGAGCTGACGGAGTTACAGCAGCAAACGTTCAAGATTTCTTTGGCAAATGTCGGCGGTGGAATGTAACTAAGTACATTTACTCAAGTACTGTGCTAGAGTACAATTGTGAGGTACTTGAGTACATCTTCTACTACTTACTTCTGATTCACTGTAGTTCAGAGGTAGATGTTGTACATTACTCTGAAACATGTCTTTCTGCCTGATGAGTACTTTTACTTTTGGTACTTTAAGTATATTTGTGATGCAAGTACTTAAGTATACATTGAACAGCAATACTTTTACCTGTAACAGAGTATTTCTACGCTGTGGTTTCAGTACTTTCAAGTCTGAGTTATTTTCTTTGACATTTAACAGCGGTGAAGAGTAACTAAGTACATTTACTCAAGTACTGTGCTAGAGTACAATTTTGAGTTTTTTTACTCGAGTATTTCCATTTTCTGCTACATTATACGTCTGATTTACTGTAATTCAGAGCTACACGTCGTACATTTCATTCTCTAGATTTGTTTAGTAAATTAGCTTCCACTTAAAAAAAAATCCAATCAGCTGATCCATGATGATGTAATGTTATTGATTAACTCGTTATTGATCCCTGCAGATACAAAGGAATCAATAAATGTAACCCAGTAATATTCTGAGATACGTCTCTCTGGTGCTTTCAGTACATTTTGATGTGAGTACTTTTACTTCATTACTCTTCTGAATGCGTTACTTTTACCTGTAACTGAGTACTTCTGCACTGAGGCCAGGTCCGAGCTGTTCGTCCACCTCTGGCTGATACTCGGATACTCTGGTTTCTCTCTGTCGTATATTTGCAGACAAATCCTGCACACGTTGGTTTGTTTCTGCAGCAGCAATAAAAAAAATCAGCTTTTATCCAAACGGTCTTTCTGTTTTTTCCCTCCGCTGTCGCATATCTGCTCATTTTTTATCTGACTTTTCATTTTACTAATTCTGGTGTCGCATTAATGGGCTGAATAAGTTATTCCACAGATTACTGGAGTTTCCGTTCCGCCATGAATCAGAAGCAGAGCCGCCTGTTTGCTGCTGCTTTGTTTCTTCGGCCTTTAAACTCGCTGGTTGGACGTAAATCTCTGCTCGGCTCGTTGCTGCAACAAGTGCGACCGCCGGCGTTAACGAAGCTGCATCCTGGAGGCTTCAGCTTCACTCCAGTGCAGCCGTTTGGCTTCTTTAGCTTCACAGGTGCTTTTCGTTAAATGAATTTATCGGTGCAGGAAGTTAACGACCGCGTTTGAAGAGTCGCCGTAAAACCTCCTCCTCGCTCTGCCCGTGCAGCGAAGGAGATCAGGTCTGAGGTCATCTCCTCTCCTGGAGACGCATCCGGAAGTTCATCCCGAGCCAAAAGGCTTCAGCGGCCTCCGTTATCCGGATCGAGTGGGCGGCTTCGTCCTGGCAGCCACTCGGCGGTTCTGCTGCCAGGACCGTGTTCTGGTGGCTCGTGTGCATGTTGTCGGGTCGGCGTGGGTTCAGGTGCTGACGCAGTTCTCAGGATGTGGCTCAAAGGGCAGGACTTCAGCTTCAGTTTAACCGGTTTGACGTAAACGTTGCACGAAGACGGTTTCGTTCATGCAGAGCAATCAGCACCCTGGTGTCCAGATGTGACCCGTCAAATTAATGGAGATAAAAGTTCTGGAGGAGATTCCAGGTGTTGAAGTTGCTTTTCTGTTCATCATTTCTTAATAAAAAACAGAACCAGTGTTGATGAAGCAAGTCCAGATGTGATTAAAGTTCAGATTTTCAGCTTTAATTTAACTGGTTTAGCAAAAACACTGCATTGAAAGTTCATAAATTATAGATTTTTAGTTTAATGTCCAGCAGCCGCCTGTTTTATTGGTGTTTCATGATTAATTAACTGTCAGCATGTGGTCTGAAAGAAGAAAACAGACGTATCAGAGAGCTGCAGAAACTTCAGGACTGGAAAAGTGAACAGTTTCTTAAAAAAAGAAGGAATTAAGACGTGTTTAAAGTTCAGATTTTCAGCTTTAATTTAACTGGTTTAGCAAAAAAAAAAAAGAGAGAAATGCATTAAAAGTTCACGAATTGCAGACTTTAATTTTTTTTTTAAAACACAGGCTCAAACTAATGAGTTTATTGTCCGGTTCAGGCGGGTTTTTGGTTTTTCCCAACAAATTAATGAAAATTAAAGTAACAGGATCAGTTAAAATGATTATAAATATGAGAATTACTTTTTGTCCCTTGGATGGAAGTTGTCGCCACGATGTCGCCAGATGCTGAGTCTGAAAGTTAAAAATGGACAAAATTACACCCGTTCTAATGAAAAGAAGACGTCAAAACCAGACGGGGTCGGTGGGTTTTCTGTTTCCTGTCTGGCTCCTGTCAGCAAAATTAACAAAATCCACCATTAAAACCATCATATTTCATCAGAAATCACTGAATTCTGTGTCTTATTTAAAAAATTCACCAAGAATAAACCAGATTCTGTTAAAAGAAAACATCTGATGTCCTCTGAACAACCAGGAACACGAGCAGAACAAATCAGAACCGGGCCGGGGGCGGGGCAAAAGACCGGTCCCTTTAAACCCAAATAACAAGGCTCATGATAACAAGCTTCAGCACCACGGAGAGCAGCTACGTCATTCTGAAGTCCATCAAACGGAGATGAAGTATAACCAAGAGAACAACAACAACAACAACATGAGGCTACATGGCCACTGATAATAACAGAGCAGTTCAGCACCACGGGTAGCGGTTATTCTATAAGCTAAGCGGCTGGGCTGCTCCAGTTTACAACCACCAACAGTTTCCAGCTAACTTACACATTGTGTATAGTCATTGTTAGAACTGCTACCTGGAGTTAACCGGCTCCGTCGCTCTGCTGGCAGGTTTGGGTCTGAATCGCTGCTCGCAAAAAAGTCCGGTTCATGTCCAGGACGATGAACAAAACGTGTCCAGTTTTTGTAATCTGGCTTTTCCTGCTCTCTCTCTTCCCTTTCTTTTCGCTCTGCTGCTCCACTTTTATGCTGATATGAAGCTCCACTCATGTTAACTTTGCTTTGTTCACACCAGACACCAGTAACATCGTGCCGCCCCTCCAGCCCTCCTGAAGCCCCTCCTGAAGCCCCGCCCCTGACCAGGAACATCGCTGAACCGTGGACACCTGGCAGAACGCTGGACGTGCTGATTCCAGGTTTATTCAAAGAAACTCAACTTTTATTTTGCCAGTTTTTTCTGATTTATTTCATTCTAACTGTAATAAACTGGACAGAATAAGACGTGTCTGGATTCTCTCTGCTTCCAGCCACAGTTTAATAATTATTATCATTATTATTATTAAGTCAGGATGAACTTTATTGATTCCTCACTGCAGGAATTAACATTTTACAGCAGCCAGATACGGATGAGGCATGAAGTCAAACAAGGCTCAAGACAGAGATAAAGATATAATAAGGACAACGTACACGGCATCCCCCTGAAAGCAGAGTTACAAGGTGCATTACAAAACCTAAACACACACACAATTCCAGATAAATTATGAAGCGACGATTAAAAGAATTCAATCAAATACGAGCAAAGACAGTAAAATATACCGTAAAGTTTCAGAACTTCACGTTGCATTGAGTGAAAAAGCGACAGGAGCCAATAAAACACCCTGAAACAGTTTGGAGTTCGCAGGGTTAAGATGTTTTTTAAACCTTTTCCTGCAGCCGGGCTTCGATTTCTGTTTGTTTCTGCCCCCAGTTCTGTGTTCAGTAAGTGAAAAGCTGCAGAGTCGGGTTGAGGTCAGGTCACCGGCTCGGACGTTTGAAAGAATTCTTCGCCCTAAGAAGCCTCGGGGCTGCTCCTGCTCCGGGTCATTATCCATGTGCACTGCGAGACGGCGTCCTATCAGCTCTGCAGCGACCGACTGACTCCCAGCAGAAAGTGAAGCTCTGTAAAGTTCAGAATTCATCCTGCTGCTTCCATCAGCAGCAGCATCATCAGTAACCACCAGTGACCCAGTTCCAGCAGCCGTACGGGCCCATTTCACAGCGCCGCCGCCGCCGCCACCAGCCGACGCGTGATCTGTGGTTTTTCACATCAGTCTGGTTTCATCTGTGCAAAGGATCTGGTTCCAGACTGGTCCTGTTTAACATAAATCCACTGAAACACCTATTTTTCAGTTGAAAATACAGCTGCTATGCTAATGTTCACATTAGAGAGCGACACTGTGTGGTTCAGTAATTACATGCAAACATGAGCAGTCTGTGTGCAAATTATTGTAATGGACATTGCAAGACAGCAAAACTATTAACACTAAATGAAAATGCAAATGGTCTTATTGTCTGACTGACA
>NW_007578413.1:407229-412067 GCF_000690725.1 Stegastes partitus | reverse complement strand
GATGTTTGATGGAAAATATGAAGTTTAAGAAGGTGATATTCTTCAGAGAATCAGAAAACCAGGCGACGAGCCAAATAACTAGTTTAGTAATTCAGTTATTTCCATTAAAATGTACGACGATGTTTGTTGAGAGACTCGGGACTCGTCTGTTTGCAGGTACTTTGCTTGATGTTGGAAATTTCCTGAACAGTTATCACATCAAATGTTGGACTGTTTGGTTTAAAACAAGATGCCGGTACTAACAACTAAGATAAGCGTGTCTGAGGTTCCTGTAAACAGCCGGAGCTCACAGGGTTAATGTTTTAACGTTGTGCAAGCAGAATATTTCGGTGCAAACCAGCTCCCGAGTGGCTTTTCTCTGTGAAGTCGTGTTCTTGTGCTCGAAACTTAATTAATTCACAGAGGATCCCGACTCTTAACCGAGTTTCTGATTGTAAATTGGTCATTAGACCTACAGTAAATATAGAAAACACCGCATCTCCATTCGATATAAAGCATCCGCCGTCATTATACGTGACCTACTTTGACAAAAAGTTGCAGACGGAGCGTTCGCGAGTGAAAGAGGACGCCGCCGACGTTTGCATCCGTGAAATTTGGGTTGAGTAAATGTTATTGTTATTTTTCAGAACCAAATGTCAGCTCGGAGGCAGCCAGTCAGGAGCCACGCCGGCGGCTGTCACAAATCACAGGCGACTATTTTCGGCGCGTCGTCGAGGAAGCTGCGAGGTTACACGCCGATGCACTTTGGCTTTGTTTTTGCCAGAGGGCTGAGGTGAGGAGACGGGTACGAGGTGTCGACACCGGATTTTAGATGCTAACTCCGGACAGAGAGGAAGCTGCAGGCGACGCGAACGAGGCCCGTTTAAATCGCTCGGCTCTGATCAGTCCTTGCAGGGTCGTCGTGAAAATGCTCTTCAGACGTTGTGCAGTTTGAGGCAGAACTCCTGGCCCGGGCACACACCCCGTCACTCTTGTTTTTTTCGGTGACAAACGGGGACACGCACCAACGCGCCATCTGTGCCGCATTACGGAGCTGCAGAGGCTGTCATGATTGACAAAACTGGTAACAGCGACTCCCGTTCCAAACTCCTGTCTGGCTCCGTGTCGCCGCAGATGAAGAGTGATGGCGTGTCACTCGGGTTCTTAGTGTATGACTCGGGGATGGCTTCAGACGGGGGAAAAAAACAAGCTCATCTCTGGTGTGGATAAGGATGACAGTGTGCCACATGCTTGATAATAGCTCTCTGAGCTCGGGGAATAAACAGAGGGATGTTTATAATGAGATTGTGCTGAAGGGCCTCTGATGGTCCCAAGCTCCTGGAGTCTGAACACACCATTTAGTTTGCACGCTCGCGCTGTAATATGCAGGCCTGAATCCCTTTAAAAGCTATTTATGTGTGTGCACAGAGAGGAATTACGCAGGAAAATGGGAGAAATTACCAGGGGATGACATCAATCGAGGTCTGAAGGTAAATAAAGATTTGCTAGAAGTGAAGTCCAAACGCAGGAGCCTTGATTTTCAGCTTTGAACTTCCGCGAAGCTGATTAAAATAATTCAACATCTGCAAAGTTTAATGAGGGAGAAGAGACGAGTAATTGCAACAGCAGCGACGGGAATTGTCAAATATTTAAAAAATTTAAAACGTAATGGGGGTAGCATGAAGTATGCATCAGAAGATCAGAGTCTTCCTTCCATCTTTCCTGAAGGGTTTAGAAAAAAATCCACTGAAACACGAACAGAGGCTGGAAATAAAAAAACTACAGCTACCCTGCAAGTGTTCATGTAAGGAAGCTGCATGTTCAGTAAGTACAGACCAATATGAGCAGGTTCTGTGCAAATAATTGGACATTTCAAGACAGTCAAATCATTAACACTGAACTAAAACATAAACGCAGCATGCAGATGGTCTGATTAACATGTTTAAACCAACTGACTGCACCAGAGTTCAGTTGGATAAATCTCTGTTTTGAAGCAGTTTTGGTATGTTTGTCATTTGGGACACATTTTGAGTAGTTTTCTAGTCTTTCATTTAAAATGCATTTCTGTTTATTGGGATCATTTTTAAGCGGCTATTTTTGTGCCGGCAGTGTCACTGTGACTGCTTCTGCTTTTTCCTTGTTGTTGTTTTACTTCTAAACTCGGCCGCCGCCAGCCGACATGAAGGAACAGTTACAGCTTTCTTGATTTAACAAAGATTTCTCTTCACTTTTCCCCTCTAGGTGGAAGAAGCTCGGCTCATTTCTTCAGAACCGCCACCTGTAACCGTTCAGCAGATTGTTCGTTTTGTTGTTGTGTTATTTTTGCTTCAGGTTTGGAAGTCGTACGTCGTCGTCAGAAACTCAAAGCGGTTTGTTCTGGAGGCAGAATGCCGACGATGCACGTTGGAAGATGTGTTTCTCTGAATAAAGCCATTTCTTTCTGCCTCCGGGCTTCGGCGCATCGTTCAAAGTGCTTCTGTTTGAAACTCAAGCGTTCGTATCCACGGACCACTGACGGCTTTGATGACACTTTTACCTTCTGGCGTCGCGACTTCGCCGGTTTCTAGAAGTCTCCGTGTTGTGCTCAGTAAAAATACAGTCAGGATGGGTCAGAACCGGGCTCTCAGCACCGGACCGAGCGTTTGTTTCACTCCTGTTGGACCACAGGAGGCGGCTCCGTGCTCCGTTCCCGGCGTCGGGAGTGTTTTCATCGTGCTGCCTCCAGCCATGTTGTGAGGAAACCACATGTCTGCATATGACTAATGGGAAAACATGTAATTACATCACCCGGCTCCGCTGGGAAACACCCCGAACTGGTGTTTAAATTAATTCCTGTGATGACCTCTGCTTGACATTTGTGCGAGGAAGCTGGGACCCCATCGGGTGCTCACTTTTGAAAACTCCCCACGGGGGGCGGAACGAGACCGAGAGCTCTTCTGTTTTTTTATTTTTCATTCCTTCCTCCCCCACCGGCTCGTGGCAGCTCTTTCCTCCTCCTCTCCTGTACCTGTATCAGCTCAAACCCAAGGTGTCCTTCTGCCTGTTTACTGAGCGACCGGAGGCCTCAGATGATTAATCACTGCTGAGACACACTATTTCACACCAGTTAAAACAACAGCAGCTCCCAGCTCCTTCACCTCTACCAAAGTTAATTAACATCAGTCTCCAGCTCTTAATTACATTACCAGTTTGCAAGGAGCACATAAGAATAATCATAAAGATCTCTCGCCGAGCCAATTGCTTCTCTCGCTCATTTACAAAGGAAGGCCGGTTTTAAGTAAACACATTACTAAGCGGCCACGTGAGCGGCGGTTCAAGCCCCGTACGGCCCAGTGAGGCTCGGCACGCTTGCCTGCTTCCAGAACAGCTTGCTCAGGACTTGGACCGGCGCTGTAACGGACCCGGGCTCCGGCCGGTGTCGTGTCTCCGGGACGGTGCAACTTCTGGATGGATCGTCGTGAGATTTCGTCGATGCATTAATGGAAGAGTCGCTCCACCAAAAATCAATCAGCGCCTCGAACCTGACCCCCCTCAGAATTTTTTTTTGTTGTTGTTCGATATCCAGTTCAGTCGATGGAGCCATGCAAAATTTATGACCCTGGAAAGTTTACCCAAGATGCACTCCTTTTCTTTTTTTTTTTCTTTTCGGTGAATTATCAGGAAACAGATGCAGGGCAACGTAGACGCTGAGCTATCGTACATCCCATAATACTGACGCACAGAGTTGGTTATTGTGGAGAACATCTGGTGTCAGCTGGTCACCAGAACTCAGACGTGTTCTCCAGCCGGAAAATCAAAAAATCCCAAAGTTACCACAAAGAAACACAAAATCACCACAAAAGACACAAAATCAGCACAAATAAAATGGTTGTAGAGAAAATAAACATCGATTTTGGGGTAATTTTGCCTCATTTTTTGTAATTCTTTTCCAATGATTTTATCTCTTCTGTGGCGATTTTTATCTCTTTTTGTGTGGTTTTGTGTCTTCTTGTGATGATTTTATCTCTTTGCGGTGATTTTGTCTCTTTTTGTGATGATTTTTATCTCTTCTGTGGTGATTTTGTGTCTCTTCATGCTGATTTTGTGTCTCTTTGTGATGATTTTGGCCGTTCTGTGGTGATTTTGTCACTTTTTGCAGTTATTTTACGTCTTTTTTGTGCTAATTTTGCATCTTTTCTGTGTCAGTTTCTTCCAGAACCCAGATGTGTTCTTCCTCCTACATGTCATGTGTCTATCTGCTGTTCTGATGAAGTTCTGAGGCTCAGAAATGATGGAAAAAGTCCATTAAAGTGATCAACCTGGAGCCTCCTCTGTGGACTTCAAGGACCTGGACCTCTGGAACATTCAGTCTGAAGGTGGAACTCTGCTGCATTAAAAAGGTGACTGAAGATAAAGAATCAGCTGATTCTGTGGAGGACAGAGTCTTTATCAGATTTGTTTAATTTCATATTGAATGGCTCATAAGGAAGGACTCTATTGTGGACATTTATCTGGACGATATCGTCCTCCTCCGTTTAGAGAAGAAACCCTGTCCGCCAGACCATCATTTTACAAAATATCTCCATGACTAGAATGAGCCCGTCTGCACTGGTGATGCATCAAATAGCAGATAAGAACATTCAGTGACTGAGTTGTGGTGTTAAACTGTGGAATGAGTCACACTGGACACGGCAGATGCAGAAGTTTAAGGGTGTGAACGTAGTGACCGTTAAAGCATCCAGAAATCACTGTTCATCATCCAGCACACGCTCATTCTACAAGTCAGTCTCCTTCCAAGTTCTCCACGTCTGTTGGTTTATAGTGTTGAATCACAGTCGATATGATCTGACAACAGATTTCTGCTGAATGTCAATTAATTA
>NW_007578413.1:402147-406362 GCF_000690725.1 Stegastes partitus | reverse complement strand
CTTCTGTTCTTCGTCCTTTCGCTCCCCTTTGGCCTGATTAGTTCCACCTGAGTCCAGTCTCTTCCTGTGTTTGTCAGACTTCCTGTTCACCTGCCTTCCTTTCTTACTTTTTCCTCGGTGTCTTGCATCAGTTTGTGTCGTGTTTTTGTTACCTGTTTGGATGTTTGGTTGATTTTCTCCACCCCCCCCCTTGTTTTCGATTTATCTGTCCGTCTGCATTTGGGCGTTTAACTCGCCGATCCGTGACAGCTTGTTGTTTTGTCTTCGCCGTGTGGTTTCATCCAGCAGAAACCGTGTGACGTCCGGCACTAATTGGCTGCAGCTGCGTTGAATTAGCAGAGTCCCTTTACGGGGGGTTAATACTTCGACAGCCGTTTATTTTGCATTTTATTTTTTTAATTAAACTGACGTTGCTTTGTAGGAAGCTGCCTGGTTTTTCCGTGCGGCGAGCGTCGCAGCTTCCTGCAGGCTCCGGTGCGTCGCCCGGACTCCCAGGACCTTATTTTAACCTTGCAAACACAATGACAAGCCCAAGGTCTCGGGCACAGCGACGGTGCCGGTCCCTCTAATCACACCTGCTATTTCGGTTGGTGCAGCAGTGACACATGCACAAGGGCTGGCTGGAGTTAAATATAAATCAGAGGGTGGGGTGCCTTCTAAATTCAGTCTTAGCCATCGACACCGCTGCTCCCATCACTCCGGCACCGCCGAGCCAATCAGAGTGATGCATGGTGACAGCGGCTCGGCCAATGAGAGGGGGCTCCTGCAGGAAGTGTGCGTGGATGGATGGATGGTGCAGGGAACGCAGACCTGCAGCCAGATGGAGTGGGTTTTTATTTCATTTGCACAATGAGGAGTTTACGATTGCTCCGGTTTTATTCCTCAAACACCCGATTGCACAAACGCTTCGGATCGCAGCCGAATAAACCTCGAAATGTTGCTTTCTAATAAAGAGGGAGATGGAGGCAGCGACACGCCGGATTGATGAGGCGTTTTAATCCGACATCTCCCACGTAAACAGCAGAATCGTAATGGGCCAGCCCGATGCGTGTAGTATTGATTAGGATTACTTTGTAGCGCCCTCGTGTCATTTGCACATGATTTAATGAAGGTAAACACAGTGGGCGGTTACCCGTAATGGCACCGCGCTCCGATGCTTCGCTTCTCCCAATCGGGGGGGGAAGCTGCAGATTCATCAACGTCCGCGTCCTGCTGCCTTCAGATGCTGCCGGGGTTTAATGAACTGAAGGGGGAAGCTTTTCATATGTTACCAAGCAGCTGTGGACGACAGATACTGCGAGCGTGGCCGTATGCTGGCAGATCGGAGCAGACTGCTTCACCAGACTCTGGAAAAAAACGTCCTGCAAAATAATCTGGTGGCAAAAGAGCCACGACGAACACGCCGCGCTGTTCAGAAACCACACGAAATGATGAAAATAATAACCGGAAAAATATCTGTAGAAAAATAAACAAGCTGCCAATAGTTTTAGATATTCTCGTAGTGAAATCTGTAAAATAACCCGAAAAAGTGTTTCAAGCTCTGATATATTTACATGTCCTTTAAATTATGACAAATATCTGAAATATGTAATAAATACAAGATCAGCAGGAAGGGTGGCAAAAAATATACGTAGCTGTGTCATAATGTTTAAAAAAAAACAAAAACTGTGAACATAAATATCTGAAAAATATTTCTACTTCGTAGCCAATTTGTATTCAGTTAAAGAAAAAAGTCATTTAACGCTAAAATGTAAAGAAAATAATTAGTATTTTGTGTAAACATGGATTTTTGATGGTGAAGTTCTGGTTACACATTTGTATTTTTATTTTTATAAGGTTAACATATCAATTAATACTTTTTTTCCCCTGTGACTTCAGGAAATATTGTAATTTAACAAAATAGGAAAAATCTGTAAAAAATAAATAAATAAATAAATAAATAAATAAATAGTACCAGTAAAAAAAGTGTAATTTTTAAAAAGTTTTTAGGTCTCAAAGAACAAATTATTATTTATAAAAACACATTTTTTGACATAAACATTAGTCACAGTTTCAGCCTTTTTTGTTTCACAGTGAACATGTAAAATAATTTATTAGCATTTATTAGTAATTTAAAACAATATCTTAAAGCTGATCTTTTTCAAAAAGCATTTTGCTGAACTCTTTATTAGGTTAGAGTTACAACATATTTTTATCTTGACTGTCTTTAATAAACTGTTTAAATAATCTAAACTACTTTTGTTTTACGCTGTAGCACTTTGAGATTGAGAAAATGTATTATATAAATAAAATGCATTATTATTGTTATAATTATTTTTCTAGATATGATCTGTCATTTACAGTGAAGATCTGCAGATACCAGTTAAAACATTTTATTTCATACTTTTTTAATCCTTAAAATGCACATTTTTACCTCTCATTTCCTAAAAATATATATATATTTTTTACTGATTTACAGTAAATATGACATTTTACGCTCAACGGTTGCAAAAAACAAATGACCATTTGCACAAATACATTTTTAGATATTTTATGTTTAGAGCTGTCGACGTGCAAAGAAATATTTTTCTGTTTTTATTTTTTATCTGTAGTTCAGCAAAACAAAGATGTGAATTCACAGTAAATCACAGAAACAAACTCCATCTTCTTCAGCTTCACAGATGTTCATTTGTGCCATTCTGACTGTAGAAACGAGCCTCAGAGGAATTCCCCGCATCCCGACGTGACTTCATCACGCTGAGCCGCGCCGAAGCTGCAATTAACGCCGGATATGGTTAATTGTCTATCAATTAGAGTGCCGTTGCTACCGCCGTCGCCCTAATCGGACCGCTGAGAGCGCCGAAACCGGAGCAGATTAGAAAATAGCCTCCCTCTGATCAGAAACCGGCGACGGATCCGAGTCCCGTTCAGGAACGTCGGCTGGATGTGATCCAGCTGCCTGCTCTAAAAATAAGCCCCGCTTGTTCCTGCGCCGTGAATACGAGATTGTCGTATCACTACCTCTTCCCATAACAATTAATCAAGCGCGGCCGAGCCGTCCTCAAACGACGTTAGCCCGTCCCCGGGAATCAGAATGGCCGACTCTATTTTGAGGAAATTGCCTTTTGAGGAATGACCGCATCCCTCCGCTACAATATCTGAGTTTATCCTGAGAGAACCTCTGCAACAGGACGGCGGCGTTTTTAATAGAGGAGGCCTGCTCATCCAGAATGCTGTTATTTCAGGCTGAGGGATACATGCTTGTTCCCAATCAGCAGAGAGGAAAAAACACCGACCAATAAGTGCTCAATACCGCCATGAGCAGAGAAAATAGCGAGCGGCGGGCGCTTGTTTTGATCCATAGTCCCTATTTGGTCTAAATTGAAATGTCTCTCCATTCACGTCCATAAAGCACTCAAGCATAGTTTGCACAGAAGCATTTTCCTCTGAAAGGACTTTATAGAGAGCGGCGGTCTGAGGCCGTGCTGGGTAAGAGGTTGGAAATCTTACATTTTATTAGTCCCGCGCAAAATAGATGCAGAGATGGGAAGTCGACAAAAACAGAAAGCAATGCCCTTTACCGGAGTGTTGTGTTCTGACAAGCGTCTCGGCGTAATCACTATCATTCAGGGCTTTTCTCATCACTGTGTCTCCGCCGACGGCCGTTTTAGCACCTGAGTAGCAGCTATTTGGGCCGACATTAAACCACTCGGCGCCAGCGTCGCGGCGTTCTGCCGTCGGACCAGAAAACGGCGTCTGAACATGTGGTTCTCTGGTATGGTTTAGCCCTAATGGATTAACACGCGGCTCCGGTTCTGGTAATTACAGCGTAGGTCGGCGCTGACGCGACACAGCCCTCTGAAAGCTGCATTAAATGTCAGCAAATGAGGGAGGTGTGGAGGGCGGGGTGGATGGAGGGTCAACAGAACATCACAGGGTAGCATGAGAGAGAGAGCGAGAAAGGAATCCAGGGTTATCGTTATTTATCCTGCAGTAGAGTTCACATAAAAAAGACAACAGCAGCGACAACGATGAACAAACTAATGAAATGAAAAATACTTTATTTATCCCAGAAGGATAAATAAATAATAATAAATAATAATGCAAGAAACAAAAACAAATGTGCAGGAAAACCACAGACGTGATGAACAAGGAGGTGAGAATTTTAAAATTTAACATTTTTAGTGTCTGGATGTAGCATCGGTTCTACGTAGGAAACAGAACAATAGAAGGTTT
>NW_007578413.1:394472-396361 GCF_000690725.1 Stegastes partitus | reverse complement strand
CAATCTGATTATTTTGTGCCTTTAGTTGTTGTCTCTCGCTGTTGGCTGCAGGAAAACTCCGTGAACTTCTCCAAACGTTCAGGAGCAGAAAGCGTCTTTGCAGTTTTCAACTTTCCGTCAGGAACAAACCGGCCTGATGGACGAGCTGCTAAAGGCCACAATAAACTTCTGGCGTTGTTATGAATAAACATGAGCTTAAATCTACTGTAGCTGCATCGTGAATAAGGCTGAACCACTGACTGGACAAAGCAGGAAGCTCCCCGGAGGCGCAGAAACATCCAGGAGTATCCACTCCACTGGTCTCCACAAGTTAATTAGGTGGAAACGGCTCGCTGTGTTTCACTCCTGACACTCGGTGTTGTTGCGTTTGAACGTCTTACTGGTGCCTCGAATACAAAAGGCTCTCATGAAAGGATAATAAATCAAAGCCAGTGAAGGTATTTGCATCACTGAAGTCGTAATACGAGTTTATATTTCAGCCTGGATGTCAGAACCCAGCTGCAGGAGCCTCGTTGGTTCAGCTTAACGTCCTCATGTGGAGTTTAATCTAAAGTAAGCTGAATGTTATCTCCACGTCAGCACAGCAGCTCCTACACATGACTCCAACATGTGAAACCATCCGACTGGTTTTCATTTAAACGTTCTGAGATTC
The DNA here is from genome assembly GCF_000690725.1 of Stegastes partitus. Taxonomy (NCBI): domain Eukaryota; kingdom Metazoa; phylum Chordata; class Actinopteri; family Pomacentridae; genus Stegastes; species Stegastes partitus. The sequence continues at coordinate 395,709 of NW_007578413.1, read as the reverse complement.
AACCCTCATGTTGGTTTCTGAGCTTTTCAAAGAACCTCAGAAGCAGTTTGAAGGACTTCCAGGTTCGTGTCCTTCGTCAGAACCTTCATTCTTCTTTTGTTTTTGTTTTGTTTCTTGACTTCACTTTTCATTTTCACTCGTTGAGGCGCTGAAGCTCGCTGGTGGATCACGATTCAGGTTCAAATACANCTTGTTTCTCACCAGGAGAGGAAGTCAAGGATTTCCTTCAGCATTAATGAGGTTCAGTTCAGTCAGGATTCAGGTGTTGAGTCCAGAAGGAAACCGTTCATCATTATAACCCAGGATCAGGAGGGCTGGTGTCACGGACCGGGTTCTGGTTTCTGGTTCAGTTTGTTTGATTCCTTCCTCTGTTTGTTCGTCTATGTGTGGAATACGTGTCCCGCTACAGCTACTTCCTGTTTTATTTTGAAATTACCTTTCATTGAGTGGTTCCTGTTTTATTGTGTCTGCAATTTACCCCTCTTCTCGTAGTAACAGGAGTCATAGGAGTCTATGTGGCCTCCTTCACTAGTCTCCTTGTTGTAGCGCCTTCAGAGGAGTCATAGGAGTCTTGGTGGCCTCCTTCACTAGTCTCCTTCTCGTACCTCCTTCAGAGGAGTCGTAGGAGTCTCGGTGGCCTCCTTCACTAGTCTCCTTCTCGTAACTCCTTCAGAGGAGTCATAGGAGTCTTGGTGGCCTCCTTCACTAGTCTCCTTCTTGTAACTCCTTCAGAGGAGTCATAGGAGTCTTGGTGGTCTCCTTCACTAGTCTCCTTCTCGTAGCTCCTTCAGAGGAGTCATAGAAGTCCTGGTGGCCTCCTTCCCTAGTCTCCTTCTAGTACCTCCTTCAGAGGAGTCATATTCTATCTCCAGTTTGTTTCTTTTCTTTATGAGTTGCTTCACTTGTGTGATGTCTTTCTTACCTTTGTGTTTATTTCCTCCTGCCCCGTCGCTGGCCTGTGGTTTGTTTTTGTCGTATCAGCGCTTTGATTAAAGTCTAGTTTTGTTTTCTTAAACACCTGCTGCCGGCGTCTGCGTTTGTGTCTTTAACATTCCGATTTATGGCACTTGGAGTGTTTAAGCAGACGACTGAAGCCTCGGCGGCGACGGAACAACAGCAAGCGTTCCCACATCGTTCTCTTCCCTTTGACAGGCTAAATTGCAAGCTTCACCTCGTCAGCTGAGCTGGAGGGAGCGAGTGGGATGACCTCCCGTCCACGTAGCAGTGATTGTCTGTA
>NW_007578413.1:392932-394149 GCF_000690725.1 Stegastes partitus | reverse complement strand
TCTTCTCGTCTCTTCTGCAGTTTCCAGGAAAGTTTGACGAGTTTCACCCAAAGTTTCTGCGACTTCCTGCGGAACAGACGCTCGCTTCCTCGTCTCGCGGCGAGGTGTAAAAATGCAGCGCGAACCTCACGAAACGCCTTTTTGTCACGCCTTCAGTCATGTGTTGGAAGCAGGAAGCTCTATTTGTGAGCCGGCCCTCTGATAAACGTCGGCCCGGTTCTCCTTCTGTCTGGAGAAGTGTTTATAATTCACACGTAGTCGTGAAACCGGCCTCTGGATTCAGACGGCGGCCAGAGAGAGCGTTTACAGAGACGACTGAGGAACCAAAGCCTCGCCAACACGCCGGCGCTGCTCGACCTGTTGAAGGCTTTAGATCAGAAGGTTCTCGGTTTGTTCAGCGTCTCTTTGACGAGGTTTTTCTTCGTCTGCCCGTGAACTCCATCGCTGCTCACACTCGGAGCGATCTGATGGCGGCAAACAAGCTGCCGCAGCCCGTAATCGGCTAAATGAAGATGGAACCGCGGCTGATCTGCAAGTCATGAAAGACAATCAGCGATGGAGCGATTTGACTTGCTGATGTGCTTCTCTTGTAAATGTCCTCTCGGGGATTCTCCAGACGAAGATCCGCCCGACGCCTCGGCGTGAAGATGCTGAAGGCGTGGAGCTGGTGGCGGCGTTTTGTTCCCTCTCAGGGTCGAATGTCTTGGAGGGAGTTCCTGTGCAGACAAACTGTTTTCCTGACAGCGTTCACGGTGACATCTGCAGCTACAGGACTGATGCTGATGCCTCGATGCTGCAGGAAGAACAGCCGAGGAGTCGAGTGTGAAACGCAGAAACCTTCACGTTCCCGACCGGATACCGCGAGTGGCATCGACTGGTCCTCAGGTCACATGATCTGGTTGAAATTCATCAATTAATCGATCAAGCAGACTTTATTTATGCAGAACTTTTCATGCACTTGTGCAGTTTACGAATGAAAAGGATAAAAATGCAGTAAAAACACAAACAAGCGACGACGTCACGATTTAAACGAAGGATTAAAAAACTCAGGAAACACTTTTCTAAGCAACACCTGCAAAAAGGAAAAGTTAAATTAATAAAAAAGGCCAAAATGTATAAAAACAGAAAAAGAAAACCATTCAAAAAATATTGCACATTAAAATTTAAATTAAATCTAACAAATTAAAATTTTAATTAAATAAAACAAATTAAAATTA
>NW_007578413.1:389886-392077 GCF_000690725.1 Stegastes partitus | reverse complement strand
TCCACTGACTTTGTGTAAAGCTCCAGGTCCACTGGCAGCAGAACAGAACCAGAGCATGATGCTGCCACCTCCATGCTTGATGGTAGGTTTGGTGTTCTTGGGGTTCTCTTATCTCTGCATTTAGACAAGTGGTGCGAGCAGGTTCCTTAATGACTTTCCACAGTGTGAAGGAGTTTCATGATTTAAACCGTTCCAGAACCAAGCTTCTGTTTTCACGTCGTCAGCAATGTGCTGAACGTAGATCTCCATAAAATTAAGATGAATTCTAGGTCATCCTGCTAACTTCTTCCCAGATCATTCGGCTGCATCTCATTTTCTGCATCAGTTGTCACTCGGCTCCGAGTCCGTCACATGGAAACCGAGCCGTCGCCATGACAACTGAGCAAACTCCAGCCGCCGCCGCCGACCGAGAGAACAGAAGAACGAGCTCGTAGTCGGCTCCAAAGTCTCTCCTTTATTTATTAATTTATCGCAAAACTGTTGTTTCAAAGCCTTTAGGATGAACATTTACATCTTTGCACCAGTTTTTTTTGTTTTTTTTTTCTCTCATCCAGGATCTTTTTTCTTTTTTTCGCGGCGTTGCACCACTTTGCCCTCCACCGGTGTCGGCCCGCTGAGATTCTCTGACCCTCCGAGTCAGAGACGCTGCTCGACATGAAGCTCTACTGGGGCACGGCACTCTCATTACTCATCATACAGTTCCTCTGGCTTGCTGCGTGCATCCAGTGTGCTCCGTGAATGTGTAACAATACTGACGGAGCCACGACATGCAGAAAGGCAGAAATATTAACATTTGTGGAAATATGTCCTGTATCTCAAATATCTCAAATATCTTTGTAAATGATGGTCGTCTTCTGTGAGGATTTACATTGAACAGAATGCTTTTATTGTCGTCATACACACAGTACAATGAAGTTAAAAGACAGCTCCAGTGGTGCAAAATGCAAGAATAACAAAGACAAATAAGAATAAATAAATATATTTACAACAGGAGCCAGTAGGAAGTAAATACAGTCAGACCTGAGCCAAACAATAAATATATTGCACTGTTAAGAACACTGTGGATATATGAGAAATATAAATAATATAAAGAATTATAAGTAATATATAAAATATAATATATAAACATGACAAACAATCTCATGAAGTTTTCGCCGGATGCTTGAAAACGTCATTTCCTTTGAGCAGAAGCTGTGAAGTTAGCAGATAAAACAAATTAAATCCTCGCTCAGCAACGACTAATTAAAAAGGTAAAGATTCAACACTGTGGACGAGTAAAAGTCCGTCCATGCTTTTAAAGCTCTATCCTACCCGGTAACGAGGTCTGGCGACGCCCACCTCCGAGCCACAAGTGTCGCGCACGCATAAATAAACCGCAAATGTAAATGTAAAAAGATTTATTCGTCTACATCGCACCTCTCGCTGCCTGGAAACACCCCTGCCGGCGGATGGGGTATAATTATATAGTAACGTGGCTGGCAAATGCATATTTAGCGTTTCCACACTTAACTTGACAGCAGAAAAGCCGAGCGCGAAGCAGAAAGCGAATCAAAGGAAAACACGAGAGGTTGTCAGGCGGCGCGGCGCCACAGTAAATAGTGACGCTGACAGTAATTGAGATGCATCAGGATGGCTCCGTAAGCGATCCGTCAGAGATGTGGAGGTGCAGCGCTGGAACCCACCTTTCCTCTCGGTTCGGTTTGTGAATGCATGGGCGTGTTTTGGCAGTCAGCAATATTCCAGCTAAATGAGTTTGCTCTCCTCCGCGAGGAGCCAAATCTATAAAGCAGCTACTTTGGCATTCAGAAAATCCATTTACCATGATTGAAACTATCCAGCTGAAACCACTACAGTCAGTCTTTTCACTCCCAAGAGCCACTACATCTCACATATGATGTTCTCAAACACATTGAAAAGGGAAGCAATCTCCATATCAATACAAAAAATGACCTTGTTTCTATGCCAACGCAGTATCGAGTCCTTGATGCGGGTTTTCATGGGACTGCAGGGCGACAGCAAAAATTTAAGTATATGAGACGGTGGAGCCGGGCTTAGTCAGCAGGTTACTGACGCCGCCGTCGCTCTTCTTCTGTTCTGGCAAACGGTACCTTCTGCAGGAATTCACCTCCCGCCTCCATTTTAACCAGCTTTAGCAGAAGACGTGGTTTTAAAGCTGCTCCGTCAGGATTCA
>NW_007578413.1:374067-381801 GCF_000690725.1 Stegastes partitus | reverse complement strand
AATTAAAATAAAATTTTGCACATTAAAGAGAAATATTGCACAAAGTGATCGTCCCACCAAAACTGATCATTATCATCACACAAAACTAAATCTTGGACCTGAGAGACAAACATCTGGCCTGATGAGCTTCACTGAACACTGATTTTATCGTCTTTACTTCTGCTGCTCTCTGCTCCACACCAGAACCCGTCCAGCTGCCTCCACTGGCTGCAGCGTCTTTAAAAGCCCGTTTAAACTCATAAAGCGCTGCTCCGGCTCCTGCATCGTGACCGAAATGTTCCCAAAGCTGCACAATGTCTTGATTTCAGCGTTACGTTCTCACAAAGACTCACTTGTGCTGTCAGCGCCGACATAAAGCAGAGACATACTTCTGTATATTTGCACATTAGGACTGCGTGCTGCAGATAAAAGCCGCTGCAGACGGATATAAAGCGGCTAATAAAGCTTTAACAAGACGCCGCTGTTGGCAGACAGTCACAGCACCACAAGCTGCACAGTTTCATTATTTTTTTCCCTCTTCTATACATTAAGATGAAAAGGCAGCAAAAAAAATCTAATCAAATCATTTTTTTCCCAAAACACTTAAAACAGTAATAACTCCAAACGTGTTTAAAGCCTCGACGCCTCATCCGTCACCGTTAATGCTGCGCTTTGTGAACGCTGAGCTTTAAAACGACTTAATTATCGAATCGCAGTTTGCAAAATAACCTCGTCTGACTGGAAACAGACGCCATGATGGAGCGTCGAGCTGCTGTTTCTATGAAGACGCGATGAAACTCTTCTTCTGTAACATCTGATGGTGTCAAAGTCGACTGATGCCAGTAAAACCTGAGCAAAGAGCGACGAGGTCTGCAGGTGAACACCTGAAGCAGCGCCGGATGAACACAAAACTCAACGTTTTCCTTCTTACCAGAGAAAAACTGGACCTTCCTCCTTGTGTCTGTTGGTTCTCGTTCTGTTTCGAAGCTTTTTCAACCCGTTGATCATCCTGACGGCACGTTTTTTAACTTGGAAATATCATAAATAATCTTTTTTTTAAAGAATTTGAATGAATGTTTTAACAAGCTGCTCAGACGTTCTTGACTAAAACTAACTCTGGAAACTTGACGTAAGCGAGTTTAACTGACAATTAAACATCATCGGTTTTGCAGGAAAAAGGTGAATAACAATTTCTTCGTCTTTTTGGACAAGATTTTAGGAAATTTGGAGAAGTTTTGAGCTATTTTCGACACTTTATTGTCATTTTCGATGCTGACTTTGGACACATTTTAAAGTAATCTTGGACAAGTTTTAGGTTTGAACAGCTTTGGAGTCACATTGGACAAACTTTAAGCTGCTCCGGACAATATTGGAGTCAATTTTGGGCAATTTTGGAATAGTTTTGGGAACCTTTTGTCATTTTAGAAAAGTTTTAAGTCATTTAGGACATTTTTGTTTGTGAAGAGTTTCCAATAACTCTGAACTTTTTACGACAGAATGATTGAAACGCAACCTACCATCAAGCATGGAGGTGGCAGCATCATGCTCTGGTTCTGTTCTGCTGCCAGTGGACCTGACACAAACTTCATTAGTTACTTATATTAAAGCCACTTTAAAAAACTAAAAATTAAATATACTTACACCATTTAATTTCTGTCAAGTGCAAAGTTTGTTTTGCTGCAACTTAAATTTTAAGAGTCAATTTGAAGTTTTTCAATTTGTAAATGAAAAACCAGATTTACTTTTTTCTTCCTCTGTTTTGCTGAAGCAGTAAAATTAACAGAAAGCCGTACGTCACAGTAAACTTAAATCAGAACGTTTGCCTAAATGAGATCATCGGTTTTGAAGTTCGTTCAGTCATTTCCTGTTTTATTTTGAAAGGTCGCCCGTCTCCGTGCGTTTCTTGCGTTTTACTTCCTGTCTCCGTCGGTTCCCAGCTTCTCTTTTTGATTTCCTGATTAGTCTCACCTGTTTCCAGGGTATAAATAGCGTTTCACCTCCTCCTCACCTGATCGCTACCGTTTTTAGATTTAAGTCTGTTTTTAGATGAGCTTTGAAATTTTTAGTTTGGATTTTTTATTTTTTTTTCTTGGACCTTCAGCTTTTCTGTTCGCTCCTCTTGATTTTTATCAAGTTTTATTTAGTTACTTTCTAAAATAAAAACTGTTTCAGGTTTAAAGGTACGAGTTGTACCTGCGTCACCAAAAGCAGGAAGAATCGGCTGAACCTGCTCCTCGCTCTTATTTTTATATCCGCTCGTTCCACCCCGTCCACCTTTTGTCTGCCTCCGTCGCTGGAGCCTCCCCCACACACTCGGATAACATACTTCCACACTTCTGCTCCAGATCTGGGCCACTTCTGGCACATATGGCTCAGTTCTGCTCAACGCTACATGCGACAGATGGCGAATGCAGCCGGGTTGGTCGGACGGCAGCCGCTCAAAGTCTGCATGTTCCCACGGACGCGACGCTTCCACTGAATTCTTCCATGGAAATTATATCTGAGCTGCTAATTTAATGACTCTGCTTTGTGTCTCTACGGGTTTCTTTGCAGTGTCGGGTTTTTTGTGGTGAACCTATAAAAAGCAAAACAAAAGTAAGAAACAATAAAAAACAACAACTGTGACTCAGTTCCTGGTTGATGTTGCCTGGAAACAAAAGCTGCAGAGATTCAGAGGCGCAAGAAAGTCACAGCGTTTTAAATAGAAGAGTAGTTATTAAGACTTTGTCCACAATGACGTGGACATTTCACATTTTCCTTCACGTTTGGGCCTCAACACTCTAAACAGCTCCAGTTAGTGTGAGTCTGTGTGGATGGAGAGTTAATATGAACTACAGCCTCCATCCACTCGTAGTTTGGTCTTGAGTTTCCAATGACTCCCATAATTCAGAATCTTCTAGGATGGAATCAGTGAAGTTCTTCTGGAAATATGATAAAACCTGTTGGATCATAAATAAACAAACAGAAATGTTAACATCTGGTTAAACGTCCTCCTCAGTCGGGTTCTTCTGGTTCCGTCCACCAGCTTCTGGTCCATCTCTGACTCCTCTGGACAGAACCGCTGCAGTTCAACTAAACTCGTCGTCTTTCTGACTCAGACTTGTTTCTTCATCAGTCCACAGGTTCTGGATGGTTCCAGTCAGGACTTTGGGGAGACCAGTCTAGAACCTTCATTCCAGCCTGATGGAACCATTTCTTCACCACTTTGATGTGTGTTTGGGCTCATTGTCTGGTTGGAACATCCACCTGTGTCCAGATCAACCTTCTGCTGATGGTTTCAGGTTCTCCTGAACAACGTGGAGGTGATCCTCCTTCTTCATTGGTCCACTGACTTTGTGTAAAGCTCCAGGTCCACTGGCAGCAGAACAGAACCAGAGCATGATGCTGCCACCTCCATGCTTGATGGTAGGTTNTAAATAATATAAAGAATTATAAGTAATATATAAAATATAATATATAAACATGACAAACAATCTCATGAAGTTTTCGCCGGATGCTTGAAAACGTCATTTCCTTTGAGCAGAAGCTGTGAAGTTAGCAGATAAAACAAATTAAATCCTCGCTCAGCAACGACTAATTAAAAAGGTAAAGATTCAACACTGTGGACGAGTAAAAGTCCGTCCATGCTTTTAAAGCTCTATCCTACCCGGTAACGAGGTCTGGCGACGCCCACCTCCGAGCCACAAGTGTCGCGCACGCATAAATAAACCGCAAATGTAAATGTAAAAAGATTTATTCGTCTACATCGCACCTCTCGCTGCCTGGAAACACCCCTGCCGGCGGATGGGGTATAATTATATAGTAACGTGGCTGGCAAATGCATATTTAGCGTTTCCACACTTAACTTGACAGCAGAAAAGCCGAGCGCGAAGCAGAAAGCGAATCAAAGGAAAACACGAGAGGTTGTCAGGCGGCGCGGCGCCACAGTAAATAGTGACGCTGACAGTAATTGAGATGCATCAGGATGGCTCCGTAAGCGATCCGTCAGAGATGTGGAGGTGCAGCGCTGGAACCCACCTTTCCTCTCGGTTCGGTTTGTGAATGCATGGGCGTGTTTTGGCAGTCAGCAATATTCCAGCTAAATGAGTTTGCTCTCCTCCGCGAGGAGCCAAATCTATAAAGCAGCTACTTTGGCATTCAGAAAATCCATTTACCATGATTGAAACTATCCAGCTGAAACCACTACAGTCAGTCTTTTCACTCCCAAGAGCCACTACATCTCACATATGATGTTCTCAAACACATTGAAAAGGGAAGCAATCTCCATATCAATACAAAAAATGACCTTGTTTCTATGCCAACGCAGTATCGAGTCCTTGATGCGGGTTTTCATGGGACTGCAGGGCGACAGCAAAAATTTAAGTATATGAGACGGTGGAGCCGGGCTTAGTCAGCAGGTTACTGACGCCGCCGTCGCTCTTCTTCTGTTCTGGCAAACGGTACCTTCTGCAGGAATTCACCTCCCGCCTCCATTTTAACCAGCTTTAGCAGAAGACGTGGTTTTAAAGCTGCTCCGTCAGGATTCAGGTGTTTAATACAGAAGGAAACAGTTTATAGTCAGAACCGAGGATCAGGGAGGCTGGGCTCACGGACCGGGTTCTGGTTCCTGTGATTCATTCCTGTGTGTTCTCCTTTTCTTTGTTTCCTGTGTTTTTGTTTGTCGGTGTGCAGCTTTACAGCTACTTCCTGTTTTATTTTGAAATTTTGTCGTGTGTTGTCTGTGTTTTTATTACTGTTCTTTGTCCCTCTGTTCATAGTCAGAGGAGTCATAGGAGTCCTGGTGGCCTCCTTCACTAGTCTCCTTCTTGTACCTCCTTCAGAGGANTTTTTTTTTCTTGGACCTTCAGCTTTTCTGTTCGCTCCTCTTGATTTTTATCAAGTTTTATTTAGTTACTTTCTAAAATAAAAACTGTTTCAGGTTTAAAGGTACGAGGTGTACCTGCGTCACCAAAAGCAGGAAGAATCGGCTGAACCTGCTCCTCGCTCTTATTTTTATATCTGCTCGTTCCACCCCGTCCACCTTTTGTCTGCCTCCGTCGCTGGAGCCTCCCCCACACACTCGGATAACATACTTCCACACTTCTGCTCCAGATCTGGGCCACTTCTGGCACATATGGCTCAGTTCTGCTCAACGCTACATGCGACAGATGGCGAATGCAGCCGGGTTGGTCGGACGGCAGCCGCTCAAAGTCTGCATGTTCCCACGGACGCGACGCTTCCACTGAATTCTTCCATGGAAATTATATCTGAGCTGCTAATTTAATGACTCTGCTTTGTGTCTCTACGGGTTTCTTTGCAGTGTCGGGTTTTTTGTGGTGAACCTATAAAAAGCAAAACAAAAGTAAGAAACAATAAAAAACAACAACTGTGACTCAGTTCCTGGTTGATGTTGCCTGGAAACAAAAGCTGCAGAGATTCAGAGGCGCAAGAAAGTCACAGCGTTTTAAATAGAAGAGTAGTTATTAAGACTTTGTCCACAATGACGTGGACATTTCACATTTTCCTTCACGTTTGGGCCTCAACACTCTAAACAGCTCCAGTTAGTGTGAGTCTGTGTGGATGGAGAGTTAATATGAACTACAGCCTCCATCCACTTGTAGTTTGGTCTTGAGTTTCCAATGACTCCCATAATTCAGAATCTTCTTGGATGGAATCAGAGAAACATGAAACACAACCATGTACTTCATAGATTTACTGAATGTCTTCTGGAAATATGATAAAATTAGAAATTCGACTCCTCTGGACAGAACCGCTGCAGTTCAACTAAACTCATCGTCTTTCTGACTCAGACTTGTTCCTTCATCAGTCCACAGGTTCTGGATGGTTCCAGTCAGGACTTTGGGGAGACCAGTCTAGAACCTTCATTCCAGCCTGATGGAACCATTTCTTCACCACTTTGATGTGTGTTTGGGCTCATTGTCTGGTTGGAACATCCACCTGTGTCCAGATCAACCTTCTGCTGATGGTTTCAGGTTCTCCTGAACAACGTGGAGGTGATCCTCCTTCTTCATTGGTCCACTGACTTTGTGTAAAGCTCCAGGTCCACTGGCAGCAGAACAGAACCAGAGCATGATGCTGCCACCTCCATGCTTGATGGTAGGTTGTGTTTCAATCATTCTGTCGTAAAAAGTTAAGAGTTATTGGAAACTCGTCACGAACAAAAATGTCCTAAATGACTTTTCTAAAATGACAAAAGGTTTCCAAAACTATTCCAAAATATTCCAGAGCAGCTTAACATTTGTCCAATGTGACTCGAAAGCTGTCCAAACCTAAAACTTGTCCAAGATTACTTTAAAATGTGTCCAAAATCATCATCGAAAATGACAATAAACTGTCAGAAATACCTCAAAACTTGTCCAAATTTTAAAAAACCTGGTCCAGAAAGACAAAGAAATTGTCCAGACTTGCTTAAAATTTGTCCAAAATGACAGAAAATAGTTTGAAATGACTCAAACTTTATCCAGAATGACTGGAAAGCTGTCCAACTAACTTACAATCTGTCCAAAATGACTTAAGTTAATAACAAAAAAACATCCAACTGTGTCCAACATCAACCTTCTGCTGATGGTTTGAGGATCTGGGGTCAGCGAGGTCAAACCTTCAGGACAGCGACGGTGGTCCATTTCCTCCTGGGCGACATTAAAACGGACCAATCGGCTGAGCTGGAGCGTTTGGAGCTGCAGGTGATTGCATTATCCGGCGTGCCTTTGCAGAGCGACACCATCTTAACCAGCCGCTGATTAAAACACATAAAGCCTCATAGCCCGCTTGTTGACCTTATATAATTCGCAGCGAGTCTACTTATCGCTCTGAATTATGCTTTAATATTTGTTCTTTACCTGCTCCTGAAACCGTTTAACGCCGGCAGCCGAAGGAACGAAACCGTCCTACATGAATAGCAATGAGGCCGAGCGCGAGAACGCTGAATTATTCAGCGAGAAAATAGTTTTATTCTTATTACTTGATTAGTCATTGTTTAAATAATTTGTCCTCTTTGTGAGCAGCATCTGTGACGATTATTATATTTAAACCCAGTGAGAAACATACGTCTGAGCAGCTTCTACACGACAGGACACAGATATTGATTAGGATGTTAATGATGCTTTCACGTGGGGGTTTTTTCTTCCACCTTCTTTCAGCCTCTATTAAAACTCCCCACGCTGGCTGAGGATCCTGGTTCGTGTCCTGGTTTGGTGATCTGGTGTAAACTCGGTGGAGCCATAAAGGCCTCTGGTTTCAGCAGCTCCAGCTCTAAAGCTTGATGCTGTGGATGCAGAGCGAACATCCCTCGCAGCCTCCTCCTCCCCCACTGCTTTCAGAATCCTCCTCGCGACGGGAAACAACCGCCTCCGAGCTGAAAACGGCAAAGTTCTGCCAAAGCCGCTCGGTCCTTTGAGCGAATCCTCCGACGGTTCTCGACTCCCGGCGCGCAAATGTGTTTTTACTGTCTCGAAAATATTTCAACATTTATCTTTTCAAGACCCTGAGAGCATTTTACGAGCTTTTATTTCCTCCCGCTTGGCTTGTTGAACAGAAACACGCCTCCTGATTGACTCCAGATGGTTCAGAACCTCTAACAGAACCGGAACCAGGAGATGCGACCACATCGCGCTCTCTGCTGGCGTCCGGTGTGTTGTCGGGCAGGTTTTGGAGTTTACCGATCCTCTCTGAGGTCCGTCATGTCCTCTCCTGTCACATCTCTTTCAGCACTTGATGCTCCATTACTCACGATGAGATCTTTGTTCTGTTCCAGGC
>NW_007578413.1:369752-373060 GCF_000690725.1 Stegastes partitus | reverse complement strand
CTGGTTTAAAGACGTACTGACAACCCAAAGCTTTGGGGCTGAATGATGATTTTGGACCATTCAGGTCTGGATGTGACCAGACGAACACATCTTAGGCTGACGTTGCTGCATCACGTCATGCAAAAGCCTCGACGCCTGCATCTGTGCTTTAAAATCTGCAGAAACAATGACATGAAACTGTTCTTCTGTGACGTTTACCTGCCGGGAACCTCTTGTTCTAGCGTTTGTAGCTGGTTTTGGGTTCTCTTGTGTAAATGAGAGGAGCTCCTCGGTTCTCTGGCTGCTTCACATCTGCCTTCGTTTGTGGTTTATTCTGATAATTCAACATGTTGGATGTTGTTTCCTTCTTAATCCAAACCCTGTGGATGTAAATCAGCCTGAAGCCTCGTGGCTCGTTTCTCACCTGCGTCAGCCTCTGAAGAGTCCGTTTAACATTAATTACATCCATCATTAGATCAAATCAAGCCAGCGAGTAAATATTTACACGTTTTATTCCCTCCCTCGCTGACATTAGCATTTCTTCCTGCACGTGTTGATCAACTTAGCCGGCGCGCTAGCCGTCTGCGGCTAACGAGTTGTTCAAGGTAACCGCCGTGTCGCCGATACGTCGGGTTTCACTCTGCAAATACGATAACGAAATCAATTACTGAGTGGCAGCAGAGGGATTCCCGTTCATTACTCAGGCCATGATATGCTAATTTGATTCTCCCATTCAACAGAAATACCTGTTTCATGCTTCTAATGTCGATGCGGTGGAAAGAAAACAAGAGGATCAGGAAGGAGGGAGGAGAAAACGGAGATAAACGATCCTCCTCTGTAGCTTCAGGCTACCGCCAAGCTAAGTGGAAGTCTTTAATTGCTGTGTAATTAAAAGCCACACATTATATTACCGCCCACGTGCCTCATTCCTACAACGTAATGGACGACACAGCGTGTAGCTTTTCTTCGATCGGTTTGGATTAATTTATGCGTTCAGTGTATGATTTGAAGTAAGAACTTAAACGATCGGCTGCTTCTGCGTCTCCAGTCGGTCGACTTGTAAACTGCGTTCATTAAATCACATTAAAACCTCGACACAAACAAAACCAGTTAAAGAATCGACTTAAAATCAAAGTTTTTTGTCCAAAACCAGCAACATTACATCGAATATTTAAGGATATTTCTGTTGATGATTCACTCGAGACGCTGCTGGATTATAGCGTCCATCATGACTGTCGGATGGAAAACCAGCAGGGAACATTTCCACAACATAATGTTTTAAAGAAAACGTTCAAAGAATGTTTTAAAGGTGTTTCTCAGTTTAAATGATGTCCGATGAGGATGTTGTTGAGAATAACGTCCCCAAAACAACTTTTAAAAAGCTCTCAGGTGACTTTTTTTTCCATAAAACGTTCCTGTAACGTGACAGTTAAACGAGGGTAGAACGTTTTGCCTGCAACGTTCTGAGGATTTTGTTTGTTTTTGTTTCGCTGTTAAGGAACGCTTTACGTTCTGAAAACAGATGAGAACCTTACCCTGCCTTTTAAGGAGAATACTTGTAAAAACATTGCCGAAAACATAACTAGAACTTTCTGAGAACGTATGAACTGGCGCTATAAACAACCGCAGCGAACGAAATATATTTAAAACATTCTCGTTGTTCAGAAAAGAGCCGAACGGTGACGCTGGAAAGTCTGTAAACCAAAACAAAAACTGTTCATGTTGGATTGAACCATTTTCAGCCTAACGAAGCACACGAGTGATAAAAATAAATGAATCTACACACAGGAATAAAGACAAACAAGGATAAAGGAAGCGTTCTTGGCTCAGTTTAGATTGTAGTCGCACCATTTCCGAGTCAGATTGTTTAAATAATGATCCAAAGTAGAGGTGTGTCTTTGTAATACTGTTGTAAATGTAGTTTGAAAATAATCTGGGTTACTGAAGAGATGCAACTAAAACCAATCTGAGGAAATCTGCAGCAACTCACAAACAATAAGACCTGTTTTATTTTGTAGTGTTGTGTATTATTATTATTTTGTTAACATAAAATCATAATAAAGAAATACATCCCCAAAGACAAACAGAATTCTAGAAGGTGGCGTCAAACGCAGCAGAAACGTTTTACCGTCTCTCTTAGAAACGAAGCGTTGAGCTGATGAAGCGCCAAAACGTTGCTCTAATAGTTACGTATCCACAAGTTAAGAGCTTCGAATTCGCTGCCTCGTGACGTAGACGTGCGACAACAGGTTTGTCTGACTCTGAAAGCGCTGCATCACCAAAACAGTTCTCTGCATGGGGGCATCATCGCTGCATCCCGGGCTTGGCTCCGCCCAGCATGACTGTGATTGGTTTAAAGAGGTGCAGTCAGACCGTCCTGACTCGCTGCACGAGGCCACTAAACGTCAACAGAAGCTGAATTATTTCCATTTTAATTCACTTCATCTGCAGATTCTGTGTTTTTCGTTGCAAGTAAAGTTTGTTTCTTCGGCAAGTTGCGAAGAAAACCAAAAAAAAAACAAATGAAAACCCAAAGCGACAGCAGATCGGAGGACAGATGGATGAATGGTCGTGTTAGAAGTAATACGGATTAAAAACTTGGATCATAGCAGCTATAGACCAGAATTAAAGTTGCTTTTGAAGGTCTGCGACCGTTTTAGCCCATCAAGGCACATAAATACATTCACACACCAGAATAAAGATAAATGAGGATGAAGATCAACGCTGTCGGTTCACGGTTCAGCCACGAAACCCGGATGAAACCCGGCGAGGTTCGAGGATTAAAAGAGAGAAAAGTGGCTGCTGTCAAGTTCTTCAGACGTGGCTTTCTTTGAACTACAACAGAACTCACCTCCTGTTCGGGTGGAACCGCTGCCGGTGAGTAACCCTTTCATCGGCGACCGGAAACCAAACAGCTGCAGCCGCCAGATTAACGCACTCGGCGCGCGACTCCTCCGCCGCCAAATTGGATTAGTAATTGCGACTTTGACTGGAGCGAGTACACGAGCGAACTGAGCTCCTAATAACCTTCTCAGAGTGCCCTCGGAGGATTAAAGCGGTAAATATGGCAGACGGAGGGGAAGCCGACAGCCTCCTTTCTGCAGCCGACTGATCGCGTGGAAGCTGCTTTGGTTACAGGTCAATTCAACGCGTCACGCATGGAGGGCTTCGGAGAAGAAAACCCTCCTCGACGCTCGGCTGAGTCGCTCCGCAGCCTCGAACTCCAGACGTCTCCAATTAAAAGAAGAACTTCGGCCGTGATGAGACGTTTCGGAACGAGAACCTCAGAAGTGCTCCTCAAAGTGGAGAGGTGTTCTCATAGATGAACC
>NW_007578413.1:367995-368890 GCF_000690725.1 Stegastes partitus | reverse complement strand
GATCTTTTTTCTGTTTGTACGAGCAGAACCGGGACGGTCGGGGAGCCAACGACGGGTTTTACTGTTTAAATCTAAGAAACAAACATGAAACTGTACAAGTTGTTGAGTCAAAAGTAGTTAAACTAGTAGAAAATACTCTAGTTTTTCTTTTTCTTTCCCTCTGCGGTCTGGTTTTCTTCTTCACCGGCGTGACCAGAGAACCAGCGGTTCTGTTCTAACAGTGAAAGCATGAAGCTGTGCAGGATGCTGAGCAGAAAACATCCACGTCTGAGCAGCTTCTGCATGTTTTTAATGACAGAAATGCCAAAAACCAAAGAGCAGGAAGTGACATTTAAAAGCTGAGACGTTACCTGAGTCGAGTTTGAAGCGTCGCAGGAAGTTCTCTGAAGCCGACGACAAAGTTGAGCGAAGAAAAAACGTTTTCTATGAAAAACACTCCTGCTGCTGTTTGTTCTTTAGCTGACAGGAACCAAACAGACACCTGCTGCTGCTGCTGATTGGTCCGTTTGTGTAAATGAGGAAAATAGTGAAGAAAACCAAAAGAGCCGAACTTCACAAATGTTTAACAAACCAAACAGCTTGAAAACGGATTTGGACTTGAGTGAGTCGCGATCGTTTGGTTCTGGACGGATCCGATGAATCCACATCCAGCTTCTGAGCACCAGGATGAGCGGCGCGCTGATGCATGGCAGCGATAAACGGCTGCAGCTCATCAGCTCTGTGAGCGTGCAGCTCCATTAGCATTACAGCAGGCTAATGGACGAGCTAACGGTCAGTTAGAGGCGCTGGGATGTGGCGCCGATGCTGATCGGCTCCACGAGTCTGGACGTTCACTGGACGCTGTGCTGCAAAGTACGGCCCGAGTGAAGGATGTGGTTTGGTTCTGTCTCAGGTT
>NW_007578413.1:359199-367258 GCF_000690725.1 Stegastes partitus | reverse complement strand
AAATTCTGCCATAAACGTACAACTTCATGTGTTTTCAGGGCTCTAGAAAATGATGCATAACAAACTAACAACAAACTTTTTGAGTTATGACCTCATTGGTTTAGTTTTTCCACTTCTATTGATTAAAACTTGTGTTTTTGCTCCTACAGTTAAATGTAGGTTGTTCCTACTTGTATGTGATTGTTGTTTAAAAGGATTTTTAATGTGTTTTATTTGCTTAATTACCATAAATACGAACACAAGTGTTTTTATGTCGGCAAACTTTTAAAAACAAATAAAATTTTCTTCTGCAGTTTTGGGGTTTTTGATGTTTGATGCAGCTTTTTTGATTCAAAAGCAAAAAACAAAAATTTATTTCTTTAATTACAGTCGTTATTTGAACACATGACATTTAAACTTTGCAAACAAAACAACAAATGAGTTTAAATCCAGATTAAATTCATGGTTTCATGTCAACACAGCTCATTGAACTGTTTTTTCGCTCTAGCGTCATGTTTAACGTCCCCTGAAGGACTTCTCGGAGCGAGCTGTTGGGTTTTTGTTCAGTTTTCTGTCATTCTTTGTGTTGCATCAGCTTCTTTTGTGAGTCCGGCTGCTTGGCGTCGCCTCTTTGTTCGTCTGCTTCGCCTTCGTCTCGTCACCTTTCTGCTCTCCGTGTATTTAACCTGCTGTTTGTCTGTTTACCTGCTTCCCTCGTGTCCTTTAGTCGCGTTCTCCGCTTCGCTTGTTGGTCTGTGATCTCCTCGTCCGGCCTCCCGGGGCTTTCACTTTCTGTCTTGTTTGGGTTTTTTTTTTTTTTTGTACCTGCTCGCTGTGTTTTCTTCGCCTGAACCTTTTGTTCACCTGCATCAGCTCCCGACTCCTCTCCGGCTCGACCTCGTGTTTGCTTTGGATCGGGTTTTTGTTGCAGAGACCACAGCTTCACACCGACTTCTGTCTCCAGCTCAAATATATAAGTCGAGTCCGAGCACAAAAAAAACAAATCTGTAAAATTTTTTCCTCTTTAGAAAGATGTAAAAATGCAAAAGTTTAACATCCTTGTTGACACAAACAGATGCTCTCGGCTGCAAGAACAAATCGAGGAGATAATTTAACCGAAATGGAAAAATGTGGATCATAATTAAAATGCTATATAAAAAATCATTCACTCCCACTGCAGTAACCACTCTAAATAGCCGGAAATGAACACTGTGTTTTTAACTGCCCCTAACGTCCTTTCAATTATGGCTGTACTTGTATGTTGTTTTAAATGTGTTTGTTTTTATGCCTGTCAAAGAAGAATTTCTGTCACTTGTGACAGACAATAAAGTGTATCTTATCTTATGCTCAAAGAGAAGAACCTGAACGTGTGTCGGTTGAAACAGTCGAACATGTCCCACGTTTGGGAGGCTTTGAAGGCAGAAAATGAGCCTTTAAGGGGCGACGTGCTCGACAGCAGATTAATTAGATTGGATTCAACTCTGTTGTCGTTGCACAGACGGTAAAGTTAAGTTAAGCATCGAAGTGCAAAGTGCATCGTTTACAGTACAACAAAGTGCTATTACGTGAATATATGACATAAAGCAGAGCGTGTGGATGTACAGGTGGAGCTGCGTGGCGCTGGAAACAGCATGGATGTGTAGTTACAGCCCAACGTGTCGCTGAAGTCGATGACGACTGTTCACAGCTGCTTCTGTAAATAAAAGTGTTTGTTAATTGCACGTTGACACCTTTTGACAAGTCTGCTTTATTTATTTATTTGTTTTAAAACAACAGGCATTGTGAAGGTGTCCGTGGGCGAGTTCGGCTCGCTTTGTTTCACTTCCAGCTCGGTTGGATTCTGAGCAGGAGGCCGACGCTGGTTCTGGGTTTCAATAAGCAGCGATCAATCGGGAGTGTATCAAAGTATTTACTGAGGTTTGGAGCAGAGACGCAGTTAAAGTCCAACCAGCAGAGATCTGTGGCTGGTTTTTAATGCAGCTGATACGAATCGTAAAGGAAAATCTTTGATTAGCTTGTTGTTCATCAGCTAAATGAGCTCGAGAACCTTCATCATATGTAGGTCAAGACTGTAAACGGCCCGACACAGATGTTTAGAACTCCTTTGACTTTGCAGCTTTCGACGCTGTAAACTGCTTGAATCCTTTTGAGAATTTGGTTTTAAAGCGTGGTTGGATGTTAAAGCAGCTTTATTGGTGCTGTGAATTCAAAACGCTTTACAACACAATACGAACGTAGTAACGGTGACAGATTTAAACTAAATGATTTACAATTCAGTTACAAATAGCAGAAGAAATCAAACATAATCTAAAACTGAGTATTTTGCAGTAATTTCAGAGTGCAGTCGGCAGAGTAGAAAAGTTTTTAGCTTTGACTCAACTTAAAAGCTATAAAATGAATGATGGTGTTCCTCAGGGTTCAGTTTTAGGTCCTCCACAGTTTCTGTAGCTACGCTTTGACTTTGCAGCCTTCGACACTGTAAACTGCTTGAATCTTTTCAGTTCTGATTGAGAATTTGTTTTTTAAACAATTTCATTTGTGCCGTTTATTCAAAATGCTTTACAACACAATACGAACACAGTAAAGGTGACAGATTTAAAATCGTAAATAATGTAGCAGAAGACATCAAACATGGTATAAAACTGAGTATTTCTCAGTAATGTCAGAGTACAGTAGGCAGAGAAGAAGCGTTTTTAGCTCTGACTTGACTTAAAAGCTGTGAAGTGAATGATGGTGTTCCTCAGGGTTCAGTTTTAGGTCCTCCACAGTTTCTGTAGCTACGCTGATGACACACATTTTTACATCACTGTGTCTCCTGATGACTGGAGGCTAATTAATGCTCTTTTTAACTGTATTTTAAATGTTAGGTTATGGATAGAAGACGACTTTCTACATCTCAGTCTAGAGATTTTTGTATTATTTGTATTATTGTATCGTCTACTTCTCTACAAATAAAGTCTGGTTGATTTTACAAAACTGGATTTTAAGAAATGTCAAATGAAATCTGCTCAAGCTCAGAAAAGAAACAACAGCAATAATAATGATACCTATGAAAACCATTTCCAGGCAAAAGTGGAAGAATAGACTTAAACACGATAGAAGATTTTCAAAATAAAGTAAAACAACAAAACCAGATAAAGCAATAACATGCTCGAAGAAGAAGTGAAAAAACAGAAAATAGAGAGTAAAATTATAAAGAAAAGACTAAAATAATAACAATAATAATAATAATAATAATAATAATAATAATATACTAATAGCAAATAAATCATTTAAAAATAATTATTGTATTCTATATTCTATGATAATATAATAAGAAACACTTGTATCTACATAATTATGTAAATAAATAAAGGCTAAAAGAGAATAAAATTAACAAAAAAAGATACATTTTAAAATCAATTAAATGATAAAAAATAGAGGATAAAACCACAAACACAAGGCTAGCAATAATTATAATAGTTCTAAAAGCAAATAAATTCGTAAATAAGTAAAAAATAAAAATAAAGGGTAGAAGACAATAAAATGAACAAAAAAACAAATAACATTTTAATAATAACAGCAGTAATCATAAATAGTTTTAAAAATAATAATATAATAATACATATGTATACATTAGATAATAAATGCTAATAAAATGAATAAATAACATATAAAATTTAGAATTCTATTTGAGAATACAAACAGACAGTAAAACCAGAAACAGAACGCTGAGAACAATAAAATATTTTAGTAATAGCACATAAATAATTTAAAAATAATATTTATATTATAATACTTCTTTTATTTCAATAAAAACACATAAATATGTCAGTAAATCAAGGTAAAATTAACAAATCAATTAAGAATGAACGACAGAATTCTGTAGAACCGGGTCTGATTCTAGAGAAGACACTGATTCTGCAGCTTCCTCGGCTCCACTTCAGTCTGGAGCCGACAGACTCGGTTGTGTAACGCTGAGTCAGAACTCAACTTTAGCTTGTTTACGAGGAACCGGGTCCGCGAGCCGATACTCCGAGTCCCGGCGCCGGAGGAGCTTGGGCTGCAGGTGGAGGTGGAGACGTGGAAGCAGTAGGTGTGAAGGCGATATTTAAAGCACAGCGAGCGTCTGGCTGAGGAGCAGCTGCAGACGTAGGCGGCCAGCATCTTGTCGGCGCCTTTATATTAACCGGTACGTCTGGCTCGGCTTCTGCCTTCCACGCAGGATCAGAACCGAGGACTCCGGGTCGGTTCTGATTGTCTCTAATCGCTAACCGTCGTCTGCCTGCCGCGAGAAGATGCTTCGCGTGACTTCAAACGCGTCCGGACACTTCAGTGAAGAGTCAGAAAATGGAAAATGAGCAATTTGTGCATCAGTTAGTTAATCAAGATGAATACAGCGGGCTGCTTAACTCGGGAGCCAACGACATGCATAAACACTTCTGAAAAAAAATAGATGAATAAGTGAGACTTTATCACGCTGAAGGCAGACAGATGGAGAAATTGCAGATAGTTTCCCAGCGATACCACTTCCAACGGTGGCAGCGAGCCAGACACACAGACTGGGATTTAATTCTGGGCTCCTGGTGTGAAGTTCTGCCTCATTTATTCTGTGATGAATCCATCACCCGTTTCCTGGATCGGCGCTGTCTCCCGGATTCATAGAAAGACAACATTAGCATAAATGTGCAGGAATGTTTTTTTTTTTTTAAAGCGACAGCACCTTCCCCCAAATGAGCTGTTAATAATTCGCTTTCATGCTTTATTTTTTTTCCTGAACGTGGCCCGACGGCGTCCGCGGTCCGCCGGCTGCCGGAGCGTGGAAGCATTAGTAACACCGCTGCTGATTTTTTTTTTTTGCATTCGCGACGACGAGGCCTCCCGCTGCTCGCCTCTAAAGCGCCATTTCCCAGCCATGAAGCCACTCTCGGCGGGAGAAAAAAAAAGTCTTCCCAAACCCCCAAGATTTGAAGAAGGCTTATTTCATGTGCTTTATCGAGAGTTTCCAGGCTGCCGACGCCCGGCGCGTCGACTCTGTTTACCGTGCGAGGGTTCGTTATCCTGCAGCCTAATGGAGCGTTCGCCAGGATTCCTGCAATTACCACGAGTCCCTGCGCGCTGAAAGGCCCGACGCTGGGAGAAGTTGAAGCCTCCTCCTGAGCTGCAGCGGATCGGGTTGCCGTAATGGGCCGGAGGAGCCGAAGACAGCATCCCTTTGTTATCGGCGAGCAGGAGGACATTGTCCTCGGAGAGGATGCGGCCGCCGTTATCTTTGTCACCTGACACACAACAAGCCAGCTGTGATACATCGGCCCGCTTTATCACGGCGCTCCTCAAACACAGCGGCCAAATCTGCGAAACAACAACACGTTTATTGTTTCCACAGCGGCGCGGCATCAGATAGCCGGTTAGTGATTCATTACGAAAACACGCCGGCTTATCACTGACAACACAGAGAATTGGAAAAAAAAAGAGGAAAATATGTGTGAGTTTACATGATTCCTCCGACCCGATCCGATCGTTATCGGGCACAAAGACGAGCAGGTGAGCGGCGCCGGTGTTTCAGCTGCAGCTCGTCCCTGAGATGACGGCTCGTTAAAAGCTGCCTTTACTCCACGCCGCCGCCACCTTCGCGGCTGGAAAAGAAGAAGAGCGGCGTCCTTCACCGCGGCCTCCACCCGCCGACACACTGTCTCCGATAAGCACTCAAACCATTTCCTTGGTTTTTTTTTCTTCTCCTGCACAAAAGCTGCGCTCGAAGCCGTGAGGTGATTCCAGCCTGAGCCGCAATTCAAAATGCAATCAATCAGGCGGGACGCTGGAGAACGCAGGTCTGAACCTCCGACGGGTCCAATAAAGACGAGCCGAGGTGTGAAGAGAACGGACGGGCGAGAGCCGACGAGCTCGATGCCTCACGGAGGGACCAAAGGCTGACGGAGCCGATCGAGGAAAAGACGCCGGACCAAACCGAGCAGTTTGTTCGTAATATTCACAAAAACAAAACGCTGTGAACAACAATATGTTTAAACAGCAGCTGGAGGTGAAAATGTTGAAATGACGGTGAAGCTGCTAACGTTAGCCACGTTAGCTGCACAGCATGCTAACTCGTTGTGGAGACGTCACCGTCGATAACAGTCGTGGTGTTCAGGTCCTCAATGCTGGCGGTGCACGAAGACTCTCGTGTTCGCTCAGACGAAACTAAAACAACAGTTTTTGGTTCAATTTGGATGAAGTCTGAGTAATTTTGGCCACATTTTAGGTATTTTTTGGTTAAAGTTTTGAGTCATTTTGGACCAGTGTCAGTGCATGAAGACTCTCGTGTTCAGTCTTGCAGCCGACAGCAGAACATTTGGCCCGTTTTGCTCGACATTTTGCAGTTTTTAAATTCAATTTGAACAAATTTTGAGGAATTCTGAAGACATTTTGAGTATTTTTGGACCAGTTTGAGTGCATGAAGACTCTCGTGTTCAGTCTTGCAGCCGACAGCAGAACATTTGGCCCGTTTTGCTCGACATTTTGCAGTTTTTAAATTCAATTTGAACAAATTTTGAGGAATTCTGAAGACATTTTGAGTATTTTTGGACAAGTTTGAGTGCATGAAGACTCTCGTGTTCACTCTTGCAGCCGACAGAAGAACATTTGACTCAACAGTTTAGAGCTTTCAGTTCGTTTTAGACTAATTCTGAGTGACTTCAGACACATTTTGAATAATTTTGAACACATTTTAAGTGTCAGTGCATGAAAACTTGTGTGTTCACTCCTGCAGCTAACAGCAAAACATTTGACTCGTTTTTGTTCAACGTTTATAGTTTTCAATTCAATTTGGACAAATTTTGAGGAATGTTGAACACATTTTTTGATATATTTGGACACGTTTGGGTGCATGAAGACTCTCGAGTTCACTCTTGCAGCCGTGACTGTTGCCTCCAGACCAGCCGCTGCCTTGCACCATAGAAAGCTGTGTTTGTAGTTGCTTGCTGTGTTTGCATTTGCTGTTTCATTGCTCTGCATCTAGTCACAATAAACACCTGCGACCATCCCGTGCGTCTCGTCGACGCCGTAAAAACGACACAAACAAAGCGTAAAATGCACAGAGATGACATGCAAACGGCCGCAGAAGCGATGAGCTCTTGGTGTGCGATTCCACGACGCTGCGTTGGCTCCTCGGAGGAGATTCGTCACAGTCTGAAATGATTTCTCAGCTGAGGGAATTCAGCCGCTCGCTCTCCTCATGTGTGGCATCGATTTGAATAAAGCTGCATTTTAAGCAGCCTGTGTTCTGCTCCCTTTATCTGATCGCCGTCCATTAAAGCCACACCTGACCACATTAACTTAATGGTGCAGAATCTGTCACCGGTCGAACAGATAAATGTGCACTGAAGCCAAAGCACTGATAAAAAAAGAGAAGAACAGTTGCTGTGTTCAGTGTAAATATAGAATAAACTGGTAGGATCACGTTCTAAACCAAATATAAATAAAATAGTGAGCTATCAGACGGCTGACTGTGAACCAGAGCGCTGTGCAGGCTTCCCTCCATCGTGGCGGGTCTGGATGCCATCTGGGAGCAGCTCTGCGCCGTAGTTTTATTTTTAGTCGTTTGATTTGTCAAAGTTGCCGCTCGCAGTGACTCGGAGGCTAATCAGGTGGCAGGTACACTGGTCCGCATTGACAGGGCCGGTTATGGGAAAATGAAACCCTGTCGTTCGCCATTAGTGCCGCTCGAGTCGCTCTGTGTGGAGGAAGTCGCCGGTCTGTGGTCGCATTCTGGGTTATTACCGGCGACGGCGGGGAGGCGAGGGAGGGACGGAGATCTCAAGACGGAAAAGGTTTCATCGAGAAGACGTGGAGTGTGACAGCGATAGTGCCGAGGGTTTTATAATCCTCATCACCATCAGACCAGCTCCACATACATACAGGTACAGGGTGACGAGCAGAGCGATCTGTTCATAAAGGTCCAACACTTAATATGCAAACGAATGGAAGTCTCACAGAGTGTCGTCAACGTTTTCAGTTTAAATCATCAGACACTGAGCGATTCCTGGTTTTAGACTGATTCAGTGCCTGTAGCTTTAAATGAAGCTCCGCCCCCTTCAGGAAGTAG
>NW_007578413.1:340343-358209 GCF_000690725.1 Stegastes partitus | reverse complement strand
GCTGAGACATTTCAGAGTTTTCAAGTCCATTTGGACGAATGGACAAAAGTGATTTTGGATAAATTTGTAGCCGTCGAACACATTTTGGATCCTTCTGGACGCGTTGCTGAGTTTCTCTGCAGACTCTGGACAAAGTGCTGACTGGCTGTGGAGCCGGGAGGATTCCTCGTCGCCATCCGAGCGCCTTTGATGTTGTCACCGCTTTTATTTTACACCTCTGAGCTTGTCCGACATACGAAACCTAATTAAGGCGGGTTTTGCCCACGTGGGACCTTTAAAGTGTGTTGTGTGAAGCTGTGATGTATGTTCGGTGTCACGTTTGTTCTTTAAAGCCCTCAGAGCTCCGTTCACACGAGTCCCTCCGGTTATAAAACACCGAAGCAGCTGCCTCTAATCCAGCAGCCTGTAAACTCTCTGATCAGACTCCTCTCTGTGTGTCAGAAGTTCAGACGTCTCCTCCTCCCCGTCCTGCAGCTCGAGCACACCGGCTCACCTCTATGGCAGCTGGTAATGTTGGAGGAGTTTACTGCCTTCATGCTCACATAAAAGCAGCAACACTTGGACGTATCAACACGGTAAAAATAAAAAGGATTTCCACCGTTGGAGGTCTTTAACCAGCGATTAGCTTTGGTTTTAATTTTTGCTGACGCTCCGTTGGGCTCAGCGGGATCCTCGGCGGCGTCTCCAGCTGCAGCTCAGAAGCTCAGTTTAACACGTCTGGTGAGTCAGAACCGTGGAGCCGATGCTCCGTGGTGCAGATTGATGCACAGAGAAACCCTCGGGGGGCCAAACGCTCGCTCCGGTAAATCACAAACATCCGTGCAAACCAAAGTTTTAGCTGCTCTGAGTCAGACGAGGAGTCGAGCGTCTTCTCCGGGAATCAGCAGCCGACCGGACCGAGCCAAAGAACCGGAGCTGCATCTGTGAAGAACGGCGACCTTTGAGATCGACGTTTTTTCGCTCCGTGTGCAGTTTTAGTGCAGCTCAGTGGACGGCGGCGGCGTGGAAACCTGGACGCACAGGACGAAGCTCAACCTGCAGCTTTTATTCTTTTTATTTGCTCGTAGATCCTGAATAACACGAATGTTCATGATGATCCTGGAATCAACGGCGCCGCCTCATGAAATTAGTTTCAGGGAAAAAAGTTTGGGTTAAAATAGAAGCTTCTCCGTCTTAAAATCAGTTGCTATAGACTTTAATGTGATTCTTCTACTTTATTCAGCAGTCGTATTCTTATTTTACTGATTTATTTTAGTTATATTCTATTATTATCATCACTACATATATTATTTTTATTCTTTTTTGTTCTGTTTTTTTGGGTTACGATGCAGAAACGAACTAAAATCCATTTTCATTAACTTGTTTTCATGTGACGTCTATTTTATTCCTTTTCAATCCTTTTAACTTCTTCATTTATTTTAGTTCTGTACTAATATTTCAGTACAACTATTATTTCATCCTGTTTTATTCAGGGTTTTTTTTGGTTACCATGCAGATACTTGCTAAAATCCATTCTCATTAACTTGCATTCATGTGGTTTTGTTCTCATTTTTAGCCTTTTGACTTATTTGTTTTAGCTCTATACTATTATCATTAATTTTACCCCTGATTTTATGGTTTTAACCTTGATTTTCTTTTATTCCACTGAATCTCTTTTGGTTTTTCTTTCTGTTTTTATACTACCACGACCACTACAACTGTTAATTTTATTCTTGTTTGTTCAGTTTTTTTGGGTTACCATGCAGATACTGACTAAAATCCATTTTCATTAACCTGCTTTCATGTGACTTTTCCTATTTCATTATTATTTCTTTATTTATATACTATTTCTATACTGTTAGCGTTAATATTATTATTTTTTAGGCCTGGTTTTATGGCTTTCTTTTGTTCCACTGGATCTCTTTTGGTTCTTTGTTGTTTTTCTCTCTGCCTGGATTCTTTTATCGGTCCGTCTGTGGAGCACTTTATTTTTTAAAAAGCTGATTTAAAAATAAAATAAACGTCATCGTTCTTAACGTCTAATCAGGTTTAATGGCTGAAAAGGAGCCACTCATGTAACGTTTCCTCCAGACCTGCCTGTAGATGTCGTCTAGTTGGGCAGAGACGTCATTTTTAGGACAGTGGATCATCCAAATCCAGGTTTTGTTTTTTTTTTTTGTTTTTTACCTTTTTACCGGCGCCGTCTGTCTCCTGGCTGGCCCTCATCCAGGACACATCAGCCTCCCTCAGGGCTCGCCTTCCTCCCCTGGACGCCGTCCCGATGGCTAATAAGATCCGTCTTTCCCCCCATAACTGTCAGTTTGTGGAGCTTTGGACGCCGCCGAGCAGCGACGTCTGCGGCTTGACCTCGGCCGGACCTCGGACCGGGACCGTCCGGCAGCTGGAGCCTCGTTTCCTTTCATTCGGAATCGCAGGTTGTTTGTTGTGTTCGGAGGGAGACGAGAGGAGGAAGGTGATTAATAAAGGGAGGTAGAAGACGGACGCCTCGGCGGTTTCCAGTCCTGACCCGCCGCCGTCCAGCTGTGCGGCAGATGTTGGAGGAAACACAACATGCTAACGTCTTTTAATGTGCCACCTACATGCGTCTGGATGAAAACGCTCGTTGTCTCAGAATCGCAGCGTCTCTTCTCTCTTTGTTGTCGACGCCTCTGAACCAAGACCTTTAATTTATTCCTGCAGCAGCTCCAGCAGGTAGAAAGGAAGACGAGCGCCGACCTTATGCATTTATGTATTCACGTCTTACCTGTGATATTGTCGGGAAAGTGAGAAGCTGCCTGCAAACTCTGGGAATAATTGGCTTTTGCTCGGTCACATATTAACATAACAACGAGCGGCGTCGACGTGCGGCGCGTCGCAACCTCCAGACGAGCGCGTTTGATGCGTCGTCGTGTTTTGTTTTATGCCTGCGACGCTTCGACGAGCTGATTTTCGCTGTTTTAAACAAAGCGTGTGAGAATCCGATCAGCGTGACGCAGTGCGATAACGACGCTCCGTGATGGACCCGCCGTCCGCCCCGGTTCTGCTCGGCTGCGCTCACCGAAGAAAAAAATAAATAAGAAGAAGTTGGCGGAGCTGCTTTTCAGAGGACGGCGGCTAATTCCTGAATAATTTCACCTGGAGACTCGGCGGCTGCTTCCACAGATGTCTCGCTAACGGATTGCGTTTCATCTGCAGGAGCTGGAAGGATTACATGTTCTTTGCATTTCTGTGACGCTGCGTCCTGCGAACAGAATAAAGCTGAGAAATCGGTCTAATTAAACTTCCTGGACTCCGAAAACCTGCCGACAGGTTTTAAAAGATCTTTGTGACACGATTTATTAGCTGGAAACGGATAAAAACAGAATCATCAGTTAAATGAACCAGATCTGAGCTTGAAACTGTGACGCTTCATCAAAATCCCTTTATTGGGGCGGCTGTGGTTCAGGTGGTAGAGCGAGTCGGTCGGTGATCAGAAGGTCGGCGGTTTGATTCCTGTAACCTGTTTCATGGTCCTTGGGCAAGACACTTCACCACCTTGCCTGGTGTGAATGCGTATGAATGGATTGTTTGAGGTGGTGGTCGGAGGGGCAGAATGGCAGCTACGCCTCTGTCAGTCTGCCCCAGGGCAGCTGTGGCTACAGTCGTAGTTACCACCACCAGAATGAACGTGTGTGAATGAATACTTGACAGTGTGAAGCATCTTTGAGTGTCCAGAAAAGCGCTACATAAATCTGATCTATTATTATTATTATTATTATTATTATTTATTTTAAATAATACATTTAAAAATGTGCCAAAAATAGACCGTCTGCACTGTTAAGATTCTGTAAAAAGTAAAAAATTCTGCACTTTTCAGCTCATCCTAACAGCTCTCAGTGACTCAGCTGTGAGCTACAGACACTTGATTAAAAAAAGAGGTGTGAACTTTTCAGCTGAACTGCAGGCAGTGTTTCCTACAGCAGAGGAGACCGTATGTTAGCAGGTAAATATCTATAGTATGTACAGTCATCAGCATCTATTATTATTATTATTATTGTTTTCAAATATTTTTAAAACTTGTGGACACTTAGTCTTCCCTAAAATTCAATTTTAGTTTTATTGTTGTTTTTTTTCTTTTTTTAGTGTTGACATAAAAGTCTCTGTGGCCCAACAAGTACTAGTTTGGGGTGAAGGACAGCATGTAAACAACTTAAAACTGTAAATAGTTTAATATATAAAGCACATGGGGCCTTAACTTTTCCTCCCTTGTGTTGGTAACGTCTGTGTTTGTCTTTTTTAATGATTTTTATTTTAAGACTTGTCCAGTATGAACATGTTCACTTTTCACAGCCACCTACCTGCAGCTCAGACTTTACACCTGTGTGGACACTACGTGAGCTCAGACTCCAGCAGGTGGACCAGAAGGTGGTGAACTGTGAAACTACACAGCTGTGGTCTCTCAGGCTGCATAACTGAGGCTAAATACTTCATTCTGGTTTCCTCGTCGCAGAATTTCTATCAGTTTCCACATATTTGCTCTAGTTTCTTGTAAAAGGCCGTTAAAGCTGTCGTATAGTGAAGGAACGGATCCGTTTTCCTTCTGTAAAGACGAACCTGAATCCCAGTCGGAGGTCATTAACTTCCTCCGTTAGCATCTAACACATCGATAACGGAAAAACAACCATCATCTCCACAAGAACCACCTGCTTGTCTTCAACCAACCAGGACGCCAGAAGTTGAACGGCTTCGGTTTCTAGTAAAATAAGAACTTCTCTGATCTTTACAGAAGGAAACGTTCCTTCAACTCTAGCATATCTACCGACAACTTTACTGCAGAGACAAAACAGTCTTTTACGAGAAACTACAGCAAATATTTGGGGAAGTGGCTAAAAATTCTATTTTTCACATATATTTTGTTGGAAAAAGGAAAATCCAAGCATCACACAGTCTAATTTGATCTTTTTATTGTGTTTGTCTCATTAGAAATCCACCAAAAACACAATGGCTGTACTAACAAGAAGTAAAACGCAGTAGAAACCAGCTGCTCAGCTCATTCAGAGAGCTCATCGTGAGTCTTCTCGGCTGAACTGCAAACAAAACAGACGTTAACAGTTAAATAGCTTCAGTCTGTGGAGCCGCCGCTGGTTCTCCAGTGCTGCTAACATCTAAATGATTGTTATATGAAGCTGTAAAAAGAACAATTAAAGAAATTCATCTTAGTTTTGTTTTTATATTTGCGTCATTCTGGCTCTACAGAGTCTGACTTCCTGTCCTTCCATTCCTGGTGTTCATGTTCCCACAGAGGTGCAGGACTTTATTTTGAAGGCTGCCTTCGGTCCTTAATTCCAGAATAATTCCACCTGCAGACCCGGCGGCCGCCTCCGCCGATGCCTCGCTAATGGATTGCGTTTCGTCTCCGGAGGTGGAAGGATTACCGATGCACCTCGAAGAGACAGCAGCGTTTACACCTTCACCGCCGGCCGGCTCCCGGCGCGCTTTCAACAATCAGATTTCAATCCGTCTTGAATTGTTCTCGCGCCGAGCCTCCCCCGCCATCTGATACCCATCCAGCCGAGTGACTGAGCATAAATGAAGGCCGCCGTACCGCAATGCAGGGAGGAGGATCCATAAAGACGCCTGACGTGGAGCAATTAAAACGTGAATTAGAGGAGAGCTTTAAATGTCTCGACTGTCCTTTAGGACGGAGAGGTGGCATTAAATGGTGCTGCTCTCAGCAGCCTGGACTCCAGGTCCGGGGTGTAAAAGGTAAAATGTCATCAGGACTCACATGTGAAGCTCAGAGCAGCGTACGGTTACAAACAGGTGGCTCTACCTGACGCCACGCTGCCGCGAAGCAGGCGAAGGCAGCAGCAGCAGGAGGCGACGTCAGAAAGACAAACCGCTTCCAGCAGCTTTCGGTCCGCGCAGGAAGTCACAGATTTGTTCAGACGTTATCAGACGCGTTTGTCAGTTTGCACGAGAAGTTTTAATTATGACGGAGAGGCTTGTTGAAGCGCTGCACAGGTGATCTGTAGCCAGGATCAGCTCGACTGTAAACCATCTGTCGCTCTCAGACACTGCAATCAGGAAAATACGGAGCAAGAAAACACGTTACTGGTGTTCGTTTAGGAGTCCTCACAGCCCTGAACAGAAGCTCCTGTCGTGGAATAGTTCAAGAGTTAAATTAGTTCAATGTTAGCATACAACAGAGCAGAACGGTGATCTAGTGTGTGCAGCGAGGAGAGAGGAGTTCACAGTGAAGCTAAATGAGCTTACAGCAAGGAAAAAAGAGTCCACAGTGAGGATAAATGAGGCCACTTGGAGGAAAAATCAGCTCACAGGTAGAAAAACGATCCAACATCAGGGACAAATCAGCTCACAGTGAAGAAAAATAGGATAATGGTGAAGAAAAATGAGACCAGAGTGAAAAACAACGAGCCTACAGTGAAGATAAACGGGCTTACAGCGAGGACAAAAGAGCTTATAGGGAAGAAAAATGAGTCCATGGTGAGAAAAAAAGGACCAAAAGTGAGGAAAAATTAGTCCACAGTAAAGCAAAATGAGCCCAAAGTGAGGAACAATGAGCCTGTCGTGAAGATAAATGAGCTTACAGCGAGGAAAAATGAGCTTATAGTGAAGAAAAA
This sequence comes from Stegastes partitus, assembly GCF_000690725.1. Lineage (NCBI taxonomy): Eukaryota > Metazoa > Chordata > Actinopteri > Pomacentridae > Stegastes > Stegastes partitus. The sequence continues at coordinate 351,607 of NW_007578413.1, read as the reverse complement.
TGAGTCTACAATCAGGAAAAATGAGACCACAGTGAAGGAAAATGAGGAAAAAAGAGCCTATGGTGAGGAACGATGAGTCTACAGTGAAGATAAACTAGCTCATAGTGAGGAACAACAAACCTACAGAGAAGATAAATGAGTTTACAGAAAGGAAAAATCAGCTCATGGTCAAGAAAAACGATCCAACATCGAGGACAAATCAGCTCACAGTGAAGAAAAATAGGATCATGGTGAAGAAGAATGAGACCAGAGTGGAAAAAAAGGGCCACGGTGAGGAAATATTATACCGCAGTGAGGACCAACGAGCTTACAGTGAAGAAAAATGAGTTTACAATCAGGAAAAAAGGACCTGAAATGAGGAAAAATGAGCCCAAAGTTCAGAAAAATGTGCCCATAGTGAGGAAAAATGAGACTACAGTGAAGATAAACGGGCTGACAATCAGCAAAAAAGAGCTTATAGTGAAGAAAAATGAGTCTACAATGAGAGAAAATGAAACCACAGAAAGATAAAATCAGCTCATGGTGAAGACAAACGATGCCACAGTGGGAACAAATCAGCTCACAGTGAAGAAAAATAGGATCATGGTGAAGAAAAATGAGCTTAAAGTGGAAAAAAAGGGCCACGGTGAGGAAAAATTAGATCACAGTGAGGACCAATGAGCTTACAGTGAAGAAAAATGAGTTTACAATCAAGAAAAAAGACCTCATAATGAAGAAAAATGAGCCCGTGGTGAGGAAAAAAGGACCTGAAATGAAGAAAAATGAGCCCAAAGTTCAGAAAAATGTGCCCATAGTGAGGAAAAATTAGACTACAGTGAAGATAAACAGGCTGACAATAAGGAAAAACGAGCTTATGGGGAAGAAAAATTGCCAACAGTGAGGAAAAATGAAACCACAGAAAGATAAAACCAGCTCATGGTAAAGACAAACGATGCCACATCGAGGACAAATCAGCTCACAGTGAAGAAAAATAGCATCATGGTGAAGAAAAGAAACAACCCTCAGTGAGAAAAAATGAAACAGGAGCAAAAAAACAAAAACAAGTCCATGAACTGCTGCTTGGAGTTTGTCAGGTTGAATCTCCAAATCAATCAGAATCATTGATCAGATGATCTTTGATTATCTGGAATGAGGCTCCAGTGATTGAGACGTGTTCCCACATTTCATCGCCTCTTTTCATGAATCAGTTTGTTTATTTGTTTGTTTGTTTGTCAGGTGGCCAAACAGCCCAACTAGTAAACACACGTTTGTGAACTTCATGGTAAAGTTCAGCCGTCTGCTCAGAGGAGCTCATTATCTCTGCTTTCACCGTCGTGTTCTGGCCGCGGTGAGAACGGCCACGACGCGGCGAGCGCTGGAGCTGTTTGAACAGAAACGTGATTCGGTGGCGCCGGACTCGCCGAACCGCAGCGCTGCAAGCTGAGCGCACAATTTGTCACGGTTCCTGGTCGTCCTGTGGCGGCTCTCCGGTCGGCTGCCAGGTAGCCGTCTGACCTTCACCTCGGCTCCGCTCACCTGCGTCCGTTCTCCCTAATCGGACCGTCACGGCTCCGCGCCGTTTGTTTGTCGGCCTCTCCGACCCCCGCCGGCATCCCGGACTCAGAAAAACTCTCCGAACTTGACTGCTTTTTGCCGGCTCGCTGACACGTTTATCCGTAAAAACCCAGATTACAGCCGCAGCTTTTAGAGGAAAAAAAAATAAAAAAGCGGCAGCGAAACGTGGAAATTAGGGAAATCCAAGGTGTCCAGTGGCTCCAACATGAGGAAACGATGCTGGAAGAAGAAATAACGAGCAAAAATGTGCTGGTTTTACAATAAAAAGTCGTCTAAATACACTAAAACAATAGATTTAATAATAATGAGCACAGAGGAGGAAGATTATCTCTGAAAATATTAGATTTTTCTCACATTTTAAATCCAGAATCATCCATGTTCAGTCGTTTCTTCTCCTCTGTCTTTGTATTTAAACAGCTGCTCATCAATAAATAAACCAAAAACCCCATAAACACAGTTCATATCTCATTATTAACTCCATTACTGACCACTGGTGTTCTTTGCCTCTTATAGATCACGGTTCGATGAGGATCATTCACTCGTTTTTCATTAAAAAATGTGAAAACTTTTTTTCCATCTACAATGAAATCCGTATAAATATGTGATTTAAAAGCATCTCGAGCAGCAGATGTTGTGTATTTGTGTCGTAGCTCTCGTGGACTTCAGGTGACATCTACACCGTGTGAACAGTGTCGACCTGAAGATGGAGGTCGTTCACCTGGAGAGCTGAAACCGATCTGACAATATCCCAGAGTAGGCGATTATATTTACAACTAAATCAGAAGAAGGACCTTCTCAACCATCTGTCAGAGGAGTATGGTGGCTTAGGAACAACTGGAGTGGAGCAGAGCGTCGGGGTGTGAAGAAACCATGGACTGCTAGATGATCAGGTGTGGAGATGAGCTGAAGAAGAAGAAGAGCCAACTCGTCCCCAAACTGGTCAAAGAATAAAACCCAAAACCAGCCGCCGTCGGCAACCATCTTCACTGGAGACGATCCAACAAGAGCAGCCAGAAGGATGGAGTTGGGTTCCTCTGATTCTCTGAGACCTGCTGATGTCGTCTGGTTCTGGACAGGAGTCCTGATGATGGATTTTGTTTTGTCTTCCTCCGGTGGTTAAGGAGGTCTCGTGGAGTCCTTTCTACCCGATATAGTGGAAGTCAACGAGAGTTCTGGTTGAGCTCTGAGATGGTTTATGAAGAACCATCAGTCCTACAGCGAGGAGACTCACTCTGGGTGGAAGAGCACAGAAACATTTTCATGGATTAATTGTTCATGTAGAGAAGAAAGTAAACCAGGTTAACTCCACCTTTTTAATCATAAAATCATTCTGGTCTGTGATTGTAAGAAAATTCGTAAAAGCTGTAAAAGTTATCGAAGCACGAATGTGAACAAACAGCATCAAAGCCTTGTGACCCGTTAGAACTTTGAATGAAGGTTCTGCTGTAAACTCTTCAGGCTTCCAGAGATCTCTGGTTTTTGCGGTTGTCCAGGCGACTTCCTGTTTGTTTTAATGGGGATTTTTTTTTTTAGGCAGTTTCTTACTAAAAACCGTACGACTGTCATGCTGCACCATCTCCAGTTGAGCTGCATGTTTGGATCATTCTTCAGCGTTTCCTTAAAGACACACAGTGAAAGTCTCTCCAGAAGAATCTATAATCAGGATGAGGAACAGATCAATGAGCCTCAGTGCTTATAAAGACCCACATGTGAGGCCTCAGACCAAACGGTTTAGAGCAGAAACCTGATTGCAATCTGTCAAAACCAAACTTATTTTCACTCATAAAAGCCCTCAGACTTTTTTCTTCTTCTCCTCCTTCTTATCTTCGTATCTCAGATAAAAATGGCAGCTCAGAAACGTGTCTGATATTACTTGAAACAGCAGGATCAAGACGAGGTCAGACGGTGCCGTGTTTAAAGGAACGGGGGAGCACAGCGGCGAACGAGCAGTGATTTACATTAATTAAAAGATCTGGACCGACTTTGAAGACGTGGAACGGCTTATTAATCGGCGGGTTTCAGAGGAATCAGAGCGAGGACTCGTCTCGGGAGGCTTCTTGTCTCCTGGTTCCGGTAATGAAAGAGGTCAAAGGTGGGAGAAAAAAGAGAGTTTGGGAGGACGGGTTGAAGAAACTGGGACAAACGGGAGAGCCGGTGGTTGGACGCAGTGATAGAGGCGAGGAACCCGACGGGTGTGGTGCTGGTTCCTTCATCTGGTTCACTGGTGGTGAATCCAGAACCACCTTCTGTTGAGGTGGCCTGTGGGGTTGTTGGCATCAAGATGTCTGAAATCCAAACCAGGTGAGTCCGGTTCGGCTGTGGTTCCTCATTGTGTGTTCATCAGGTCCGAAATAATAAACAAGTTAAACTGACTGAATGTAGAGTTTCTACGACAGTCTGACTCCACTTGTGTCCATCTGAGGCAAGTTTTCAAGTCAAATCCCTCAACAAGAGGTGCATTTCTTTTAAAATTATTCACATTTCTATTCATAATAATGTTTTCAATATCGTAGACGTTGCACCGGAAGTTTAAATTCTGAATCTTTGAGCAAAAATTCAGACGTAAAAGATTCAGAAATCAAAGTTAGAAATTTAGCGGCTTTTAAACGTCAACATGATTTGCTTCCACACCAATAACTTATGATCACATATTTATGAATGAAAACAGGATCGCGTCACAACAGAGCGACGCTGCTGCCTGAACAAGTTGGCCCAGTATGCTGTTTTCGAGGCTACGTAACGGGAAACATTTAACAACAAGCGCCAATGGAGTTTCACGACCGTCGTCTTTGCTGCTAATGCTGCTATCCGCTAGCATATTCGCCGCTAACCGTTGACGACGACTACCACCCCACCCGGTACGCTTCTTAAAACTTTTTTCTGACTGCTGTGGCGATGCTGTTCAAGCTGTCAGGACTTAAACTGACCTCAGAAACCTTCATAGTCGACCGTCCAGACGTTTTTTGGACGCCAAGTTATGAGAACAAACACTGGCTGCAGCACATCCAGCTCACGTTGCATCTTCACATCCTTCTTCATGTGATTGCAGAGAAACTTTAGCGCCAGTTAAAAACACAAATAGAGATAATTCAGGATAAAACTTTATTAACGTTGCTAAGAAATAAACTCACATAAGGATGCTGTGCCGAGTAGAAAAACAACAACATGCACGATACATGACTGAAAACAACTGTGCATGATATTCTAACCGATGTTGCACAAACCATTGAGACAAACGATGTGAATGACACTGATCACGTTGGTCCAGGTGTTAAACTTCGACTTTTAGCTCCTCCTCCTGCTGCAGCCTCGTCTTGTTGTCTTTCTGAGCCAAATGCGATAAAAGAGGTTCATCTGCTGCAGTGGTCATGTGAAGTATTGCAACTAAAACTCCCCCTGAGGCCTCGTCCACACGTAGCAGGGTGTCTCACAAAATGAAGATATCCGTCTACGACGTGGCCTGTCGTCCACACGAAAGCGCAGATTCATGGAATTAAAAACGATCCTTTAAAAAACCTCAAAAACCGTGAAGATCTGCGAATCCTGCGTTTATATGGACGTCGGCAACTGGGGTTTTAGGTTTGGAAACGTCACTACTCGCGACAAAACAGACCTGTGCTGTCTCCTGTCCAGGCCCAGGTACCGCTCCACGTACAAGAACACAGGCGAAGGACAGCGTTCAGGACGGTTACTGTACGACGTCGACAGATGGATTTGGGGAACTACTGCCACCTAAAGGTTTGGCAGCTTATGAATGTGCTGAACAAGACACTCATGCTGGTAGGTGTGGATGAACCCTGCTGCAAGGCCTTAGTCCTAAAAGAATCCTTCATTCCATCCTTTGTCTTCTGCTTCTGCAGCTCATTGACATTCCAGGTCCCATATTTGCAAAACTTCCTTCCCAGAAAAGTGAACTGGTTTGATGTAAGTCATCTCAGGAGTCTGTGGAGACGACCAGTCGGTGAAACACTGATCAACATGTGCAGGGTTTCATTGCACGACAACGAAAACAAAACCTTGAGGCGAACGTTTGAGCTCATGCACCAGGAAAGCAGCGACATGGTTGTTTTTCAAATTACAGACAAATTTGCACAAGACCTCCACAATTATTACAAATTACTGCAGGTCCTCGTGTTTTCCGGAGCTTAAGACATGAAAAATGTGCCTCGTTCAGGTGTGTTCCCACAGGACGAGCGCTACCTGGTCATCTCCAGTCATTTGTAATCATCACAGAGCTCCTTCGTGATTTTAATTTGCCATATCTGTAATTTCTAGGGTTTAAATTACCCGTCGTGTTCCAGCAAACGCAGCCGTCCTGGAGTAATACTACCGTCTGTTTATCTGTTGGGTTTTTCTGCACCTTTGTGCTGCAGCTCCAGACTTGTGGAGTTTTCCATTACGTCTTCGAGTTCGGAGCATTTTGGCTGCAAATTCATACACAGCATGGACGGAAAGAGGAAATATAAGAGAAAAACTAAATCTCAGAGGATGATTACACGGACGAGCCGCCTGGTAGAAGACGGCGAGGAACGTTTTGTTGTATTTTCAAGGCCTCGGTCTTCATCACGCAGCAGCCTGCTGACGTAATGATGTCAGCGAGTTCAAGAAAAACATGGACGCCGATTATTCTGCGTAAACACACTTCACAGAACAAAGGCATCGTTGTTAATTAAATTCAAAACCAAAACTGCAAACAACATGAAAAATGTGCCTTGTTGAGGTCTGTTCCCAGAGGTCCAGCATCACCTGGTGACCGCTGGTCATTTGTAATAATTATAGAGCTCACTGGTGATTTTAACCCCGCTGCACATTTGCCACGTCTGTAATCTCTGAGGCTAAGACTCATATTCCACCAAACACAGTGATGATATTAGTGTTTTGTTTTTTCTGCACCTTCCTGCTGCCTGGTTGCAACACAAGAGTCATTTAGTTAGTTTTGGATTATAAATGAAAGTTTGGAGCATTTCAGGAGGTTCGTGTCACCAGACGGCACGAAGACCTGATGAGTGAATCCATGAGACGAGCTGAATGTTTAGGGATGATCCAGTGGACCTGCCTGGGTCACATCTCAGAACCAGAACGTTTTATTGTCAGTGAACCAAACAAGATTTGATGTGCGACACCTAAGAAGCAGTGTACAGTCGTGACTCGATAATCGACCCTTAACAATCCAGAACCAACAGAACCCATAAAAACAGCCTTAACATAGCGACAGCCTTGGATTGTGACTCCGACATGACATTTAATGTCACCAATCAGGATGACGGCGTATTATCTGACTGAACAATCCCACAGATTGGCTACGTTCACACTGCAGGACTTGATGCTCAATGAGGATTTCTTTGTGACTTCCTTCACGTTTCCACTTCAATGCGACTTGTATGTGATCTGCTGTGTGAACTTCATACGACCCAAAAGTGTCCCGCATGCACAGAAGAGGACACGACGACGTCACACGCAGCGAGCGTGCTCAGTGTTTATGGAAGTAAACATGGATGGTAACGGTGGAGCGTATCTGCCACTCCCCCGCCGCCACCGATGGAGGAAACAGAAGTGTGAGCGCTAACTAAACTAGCATCAGCAGCCAAGTACTGCCTGTGTGTTCTGGACACTTCCACCCCGTCAGAGCGCTGCCCCGGGGTGGAAGTGTCCCCCGACCGCACAGCATGTTCTGATATTCATCATTAATTGGGCCTGAACATCCAGAGAGCAGAAAGTTCTACTGGGACCAGTCCTACTAGTTATTATAACAACTATGAACAATAATGAACAACTAATGATCCTTCCAGCATCAAGCCCTCCTCGTATCTGGACCTCCGTCTGGACAATCCCACAGCCTTGATATCCGACATAAAAGAAGGTTTTACATTTAGTGTCGGATCATCGAGTCACAGCTGTTCATACCGACATACAAACACTCCTTAACACCCACATTCAATCAACAGCAGGTTTAAAAGACACGAGAGCATCAGCAGCACAATAAGAACTCAGCAGGAAGTATTTAAAGTATTGCACAGAATGTCCAGAGTTGTTTTTGATTATCTGTAGATAATGTCAGTAAATTGCAGTAAAACACAGACATGGTTGGTTGGTTTCTGAATCTCATGAGGTTTCCAGGTGACACTAGTCTGGCGTGAACACGACTTTTATCTGTATTTGGCAACAAAAAAAGGAAAAAATCATCTGGTTTAGTGATTATTTTTCGTTTGTTTCTGCTCCTGGCTCGTGTGAAGCTGCACAACTTGGATTTTCTCTGACCAGCAGCAGCAAATGAAGCAGATCTTCCACCAGAGCAGCTCCACGGTGCGTCCTATTATCGCATCCCTTCCTATAGTGTCTCCTGTTCTATAGTATCACAGTCTGAGGCTGCTGCTGCTGCTGCTGCTGATTGGCAGACTCTCTCCTCCCTGCAGTTATCTGATCTCGCGGCCGAGCTCTAACCGACAGCCAGTCAGCAGCGGCGGGGAGGAATCGGCGAAAACCCAACCGCTCTGTCATCCAAGACGCCTCTCTCAAGTTCTTCATCTTAATCACATCTTGTTGCCGACGTTTGTGCAACCGATAGGAGGTTCTGCACACATTCCTGATGGTTTAGCGCACGACGGAGATCGACCAAGTCAGAAAACAACATGCGACACTTTAGCAACGAGAAAACGTGATCATTGGGCGCATTTATGCAAATGGCGGCGCTTTGTTAGAGCGACGGCGGGCGGGGATCTGCAGCGGCATAATCAGGCATGTAAGGTCACGAGAAATGATGGAGCAGCAATTCTCCCGCTCTCCTCCAGCGGAGGATGGAGTGTGCCACCTGGCTCATCTATCACAGCTGGAAGTGCTGAGACGGTGAGTGCTGCCAATAAACAATCTTCGCAAAAATGGAGCGCGCAGAAAATCCACTTACAAGCACAGAGAGGGCCTCAGTGGAGCCCATAACGCCGCATGTAGAGCCATGAACACACCGCAGTCAGTCACCGGGCCAATAATGCAGCGCCGGGGTGGCTGTGGGTTTCTTTTTTTATTTTTTTTTGGCTCTATCAAGTAATAAATAGATTGAAAAACAGTTTGTGGACATGCATATCTTTAACGTTGGAGTGTTTCTGCTGCCGAGTGGTTTCCTGGGGATTGGAAGTAGGCCTTGTAGTGTCGTCAAGCCCTTAAATCCTGGACGAATTTCAGTCAGTAACAGCAGAAGAACGTGCACGAGGATTGTTCAGATGCTGCTGCTGCTTATACGCATGTTTGCTTTCATGGATATTCAAGATTCAAGAGCTTTTATTTGTCGCATGCAGAGCGGCTGATCTCAAGGCTTCACGAGAACAGGAAGACGTTATAAAAAGAACAACTCCTCAAAAAAGAAAACAGTCGCAGTGTCATTAAAGAAGGAGGTCAATGCTACAGTTTTAGAATCGTGGTTGATTTCGATGATGACGGAGTTTTGGAATAACGCAACAACAACCATGAGGGCTGCACCAAAAACACCTCTGGATCTTCCATTTAAAGCGTCTCGTCATGACATGAACGTCACAACAGATTTCTGTTCATGTACAGGAGTCCAGGTTGATCTTCAAGCTGGACAACGGTCAGAATAAAAACCCAACGTGAAGTAAGATTAGCAGGTTAGCAGGTATGTTGAGCCTGAAGTCAGAGTTTTCTTCGGATGCAACTGATGCTGCAGTGCTAGCTTGTTCTTCAAGAAGCTCGGTTTGGATTTAAATCGGGTGGAACCAGCTGAGCGACGCAGATTCACGAATTTTCTGAGGTTTAATCTGCAAACCCGTTGTCAGTAATCACACATGTCGCCATGGTAACCTGCAGAAATTCAGTTTAGGTGATGCTGAAAATGCATAAATGTGTTTTTTTTCCCCTCACGTTTGTTCCAGGTTTCCACGGCTGGAGCTGCAGCTAACACCGCAGTCGCTAAATTTAACGATTCCTGTGTCCGACCTGTTCAAAACCACGTTTGAATGGATGAAGTTTAAAGTTTCAGAGCTCTAATGTGCAGCTGTTACGCATTAGAAGAGCAACCCTGACCCGAACCCGAACCCTGACCCGGATGGTGAAACTGATGCATTAACTCACAGCATTAGCAGTGCTTTTGCAGTTGCGGCACTTTTTGTTCACATGATGCATCAAACGCCTCCTTTTATGTGAACGAGTCTGAAGAAGAGAATCTGGCCAACAGAGGAAGTAGAGAACCGGTGTTGTCTGTAACTGGGGGTTTGAGGTTTTGTCAAGTCGGGTTACACGAAGAAATCCTGGATTTGTCGAACCCGCTTCGTACTGCGGCCCTCCGATCCGAAGAGTAAAGTAGAGAACCGAACCGAAGCACATCGTCTTAAGGAAACAAATCTGCAAAACGAGGAACGTTCTTCAGATCTGCCAGAGAAGCTTCGTACGTATTTCCTACAGTCGAACTCTCTAAATACAGAAACAAGAAACGGCGGCAGATTCGGTGCAAATCCAGCAAAATACAACAAACGAGATGCTGGTTCGTGACCAGTGGCGGCTGGCAAACCTTTCTGGTGGTGGTGGTGTAGTCTACAAATGAGCTTTTATTTTAAATCAGAAATTAGAATATGAATGACATCAGGAAGGACAGTTGTGATATCCAACCACAGAAGACAAAATTAATTGGCTTGCAGCAAAAGTGGGCGGGTCCAGGACGCACCAGGAAGTGCAGAATTAGTAAATATATTATATATATATAATATTAAATCTGTTAATAATACAAATAATTGTTAATATAGCAAAAGAAAATGAACGTTGTTATTCATTTTATTATTATTTTGTTATGATTCATTCAAATTTAACATCGTGTTTGAGAACTACTCTGACCCGTTGCCACTGGTTCTGACATGAGAAGGTCTCGTTCTCACTGAGGGGCTCAGATTTCATATTTTTTCTTCACCGTCATCACGTCGCCTCATCGTTGGCAACGATCCAGTCCACCCTTTTTAGAAGATCATTACGATGAATCTTCATTTATCCATAAAATAATCACGTCTCTTCCAGCACACGTCGGTTCTTTGATCGTCCGTTCCAGAACTTCTGCTGACCCGCCGTTACATAACAGCGTCTCCACACCTCTTATATAAAATGTTATTTACCTCAGCGGCCGGAGCTCCTCAGGTCGGAACAGAACCATCGATCGGGCCTTGACCATGAAGCTCATTTCTGCAGATTCACTGTTGGTTTTGGATTAAGCGTCCTGCAGATCGCACAACAATGATGACCTCCGTCCCAACAGTCCACTTCTGGATAAATACCAAGGCGGTGAAACGAAACCTGAAAAAAGTTCTGTTGCTCTTCGCAAAACTGACCTGAAACATCAACACACCTGCACGTTTGAGATCAGTGAAGAGCAACACCTGAAGTTTATCCCTGAATTATTAAAGCAGCCCAGTTCCTGAGCCGCTCAGAGCCTTTGTGTGTCTGTTTGGGTCGAGAGTTGAGCTGTTTTCTTTGCAGTCTGTTCTGTAAGTTGCGGTTCTGTCAGCACTCATTTGACTTTATTATTTCATTGATTTAGCAGCACCCACCGGACCTGTTTCCCGCTGCAGTTTTGCCTAATTATATTCCCCAACAATAACTTTGCTAAACCAGAACCAATCCTTCTGCTGCTTGTCTTCCTCGTCGCAGAGCCGCGATGCAACGCGACCGTAAAGCTCCATCCTCTGGGCTGCCGTTTGTTTGTCAGTCACCACCTTTAC
>NW_007578413.1:336437-337295 GCF_000690725.1 Stegastes partitus | reverse complement strand
TATTTTCAAGTAGCTTAGGACACAAATTGGATAATTTTTCACTACTTTTGTGTAATTTAGACTCATTTTAAGTTATTTTGGAGCATTTTGAATTCATTTTTGACAGGTTGTAAAGTCTATGAGTTGTTTTGGACAAACTTTTTGTAATTGGGACTGATTTTAAGTTATTTTGGACAAGTTTTGTGTAATTTGGACGAGTTTTACGTAATTTTGGACTATTTTCTTGTAGCTTGGGAAAAATCTGAGTCATTTTGGATAAAATTTGAGCAATTTTGGACAACATTTGCATCATTTTGTGAAGATTTTCGGGTATTTTGGGCTATTTTCAAATAGCTTTAGACGAAAATTCTGTGTAATTTGTTGTGATTTTAAGTTATTTTGGGCAATTTTGAATTCATTTTTGACGGGGTGCAAGTTATTTTGGATCATTTTTGAGTCGTGTTGGACAAAAATCAAGGAATTTTAGACAACTTGGACTGATTTTATGTAACTTTGGACAATTTCTGACTCACTTTGGATAAATTCCATCTCATTTTAGACGAGTCTTTGAGTTGTTTTGGACCAACTTTCTGTAATTTGGACGGGTTTTATGTAATTTTAGACAATTGTCTTGTAGTTTGGGAAAAATTTGAACCATTTTGGATAAAATTAAGCCATTTTGGACGATGTTTGTGCAATTTGAACTGATTATAAGTTATTTTCTACAATTTTGGACTCATTTTGGACAAATTCTAAGTCATTTTGCACTGGTGTCATTTTGAATGAATCATTTTTCACAGGTTTCCATTTATTTTATACTGTTGTCGAGTAGTTTTGGACATGATTTGTTTAATTTGGACGGGTTTTCAGTTATTTTTA
>NW_007578413.1:334691-336276 GCF_000690725.1 Stegastes partitus | reverse complement strand
TTTATACAGGATTGACAAAGATGAATATTTAGGGCAAAATGTGACAAAACAATGTTTTGGGGAGTTTAATATAAATATGAACAGAGATGCTGTCCGTTGTCTCCTAACGTGTACACGCTGAAACGCTCGCAGCACTTTCCACCAACATTTCCCGTGTGAGCCGGAGGAAGGCGGCTGCTGCTGCCGCCGCCGAATCCTCCGAAGGTTTCAGTGACCAGAGCGGTAATGGAAATGCTGCATCACGTAACAACACAACAGGAGCATCCAGCCCATCAGGGCCCGCCAAATAGGGGAACATTGTGCACAACATGCCTCCTGCCTGAGAAATTCACTCTGTCCTCTACCCCCTCAGAGAACAGCTGATGGTAGTGATGTGCAGGATTGATCCATTTTGTTGTGCAGGTGGGGACATTTTCAGGAAGCTCCTCTGGTGAAATGGCTATATTTAGTTAGAGAACCAAAACCAGAGGCCTGCTTCCACCGACACTCTCTTCATTATCTCTGAAGGTTCTGCACGTTTAGCGGATTGTAATTTACAAAACAGAGCCGAGAAGCAGAGCCCTCCACATGACGAACCTCTGCACTGAATCACAACTTGTGTCATCTGAAGGCGCTTTGCATAATAAAGCACGACGTTGTAAAGACGGGAGGAGAGCCGAGGGCCTTCTTCATGCACTGCGCCTCAGACTAGCAGCCGGCTAACAAGTAGCAAAGCTGCTGCTGCAAATCGATGCTTTTAAATTATTGATGACCGTGTTAATTGATTTTGCAGGAGAGCATCGGGAGTGTGTCTGGTTACAGCTCAGGTGCTTCCTCAGGTGCTCTCAGACGTTCATGATGCATCGCTGCGGATTAAACGATGCTTCTTGAAGGCACGCGTCCACCTCAGATGTTTCCTTTTGTCTGCATTTATTAGCTAATTGGACCCAGTTTGACACGTTTCAGGCTTCGACTGATTCTCGGCAGGAGAAGGCAAACTGCACATTTTTCTTCCCTCTGCTGCTTTCCCCACGCAGTTAACAGTTCCTGTGATTCACATCTTATCCGGCTAATCGGCCTTTTTTCTCACGTTTCAGGAACCGATCGCTGCCGCTCTATTAATATCTCTGTGATGTTGTCTTTCAGGCCGACTCTTGCACAACCTCCCGCCTCCCCCGTCGCCGCCCTGATATTCAGATTTAGATTCAGCTGAGCGCTTCGGTTTCACGCCCTCTGGCTTCACTCCACCACCAGCAGCAGCAGCAGCAGCAGCAGCGGCGGTGGATCCACTCTGGGGATTTGGGGCCTTTTCATCTTGGTGGGCCCACGTTTCACAAAGACGCTACGAGCTAATAGCGTCTAAGTGCCTGAAGCTTCATTTACCACATAAATATCTATATACATTTCTAATTCATGCCTCCTCCTCCTCGCTGAACTGATCTGGAGACGATTTAATCTCTCTGCAGGTAGTCGGCTGGATTTCTCTCCTCCTGCTGCCGCTCTCTGACGCCAAAGACACGACTGCTGAGGCTCAGCGCCGTTTGATTCACGGCAGGAAAAGGTTCCACTTATTTCACATTTTGAACCAGAGTGCCGACATTAAACC